>NW_026395354.1:0-241 GCF_001194135.2 Octopus bimaculoides | reverse complement strand
GTGTGTGTGTGTGTGTGTGTGTATGTATCTATCTACCTACAAGTCTGCTTGTTTGACAGTTTGTCTGTCTGTCTGTATGTATGTATATAAACACGTGTTTGTATGTACATACATTAAAATATTCTCATATATATATATATATATCAGTGCATCTCTGTGCCCATATATGGTGTAATATTGTGTTTGTGAGACAGTGTGTATATAAGTGTGTTGGGCGTGGTTTTATATATATATATATATA
>NW_026395353.1:0-603 GCF_001194135.2 Octopus bimaculoides | reverse complement strand
ATAATGTAAATAATGTACATAATTCCTCATCTCTTAAATATAGAACAGAGAACAGGTTATTTCATTGACCCTGAAATCGACTTCGGCAGAAGGTGGAAAACTATTAATACTAATAATAATAGATGTCGCCAATACCATTTAGTGGCGCTTTAGAATAAACTGATCTTCGTGGTCCCATGTTTTATAGAAAAGGAAAAAGGTGTGTTTTGTTTCTTCAATTGTTCATTTTATTCATTTTTTTTTTTTATATTCTGACAAAATTATATTCCAAAACATTCAACGTTTTACGTATTTGTCTGCACTCCCACTTCTGTTTCCGTTCCGATGAGATACGGGACAATCAAAGCGCAACTTGTTACAAAACTTTACCTACCACTATCGCCAAAGAGAGGGAATTTTAAAGCGGTCATTTCGATCGTTTGATTTGCTACATATAACAGCCAAAGATCTCCTTTTGACTCAGTGGCGTGTGCAGGGGTGGGTGGGTGTTGCCTGGGCAACATCCTTTCTAGCCAAACCCGATGTAAATGTTCTTTCCTTCTTTTATTTGCTACCATCAGTTGACTGCGGCCATGCTGGAGCACTGCATTTAGTTGAGCAAAT
>NW_026395352.1:387-539 GCF_001194135.2 Octopus bimaculoides | reverse complement strand
ATATATATAAGAATATTTCTGTATCTTCCTATTTGTGTAACCCGCTCCTTTTTGGGAAGGTTTGAGCGACTCTACACAAGTAGGAAGATACAGAAATATTCTTATCCCTGCACAGAAGCAATATCTTAAAAAGTGAGTACTCTTTTTTCCAC
>NW_026395352.1:0-348 GCF_001194135.2 Octopus bimaculoides | reverse complement strand
TATATATATATATATATATATATATATATATATATAGATAGATATATGTACGATTACACACGAACACACACATATATACCTTATATATGTATGGAAAAGATTACAGTGAATTTCGAATTCTGCGTTTCAGAGTTTAGATTCTAACTCTTCATCTTATTTTGAGTAGTTAAAAATAATTATCACTGTATAATAAAAAAACATCATCAGTGTATAATAACTAAATAGGAATACATAGACTTGTGATAATTTTTATTTGTTGCGTTCTGTCTATCTATTCTATCTATCTGAGGTGAGATGGCTGAACTCACCAGCCGATGAATTCGTAAGTGCCTTTCTTATCGTTGATTT
>NW_026395351.1:0-215 GCF_001194135.2 Octopus bimaculoides | reverse complement strand
ATCAACTGGAACCCTCGACGTCGTTAGCGACGGAGTGCCAACATGTGTGTGTATGATGCGCGTGTGTAAGATGTTACAGATAAGTTGTGTACACACGAATGTATACACAGAAAGATACACGTATGTGTATACATCTTTTACTTGTTTCAGCGATCGTAAACACACCAACACACACATAAACACACAAACACACACACACACACACACACACACAC
>NW_026395350.1:0-497 GCF_001194135.2 Octopus bimaculoides | reverse complement strand
CGAAACGCGGAGTAGATGGAGCAGGGACAACTGAAGAAGGGTAATATTCTATAAGTTGCATGTCTCGTTTCTCTGTTTGTTTGTTTTTTTCGTTGTTCAAAACAAATTTCGTTTTCTGTCTTCGTCGTTATGTTTTCGTTTCTCATTGTGTTTAACGTTTTTTGTGATGTCCTGTACCCATATATGCTTGTATGTATACATATAGATGTCGGTATGTACATATATGTATGGATATATGCATATAATTATATATCATATATGTTATTATATGATCGAACGCCACGCATTGCCACCAAGTATATATATATATATATATATATATATATATATATATTATGTATATCCAATGGATGTCTGATGAACCTATTCCACACATACAATAACAGCCATATCAACAATCCAACGTATCTCCATCATCAGCTGCACCACGGATATCAGTATGGTTCCGACACCTGAGCAGTACCATTCAATCCAGTGGTGTCAACAGCACTAAAATA
>NW_026395349.1:0-593 GCF_001194135.2 Octopus bimaculoides | reverse complement strand
ATATATATATATATATGTATGTATGTATATGAAGAGAAAGATAAAAGAGGAAGAGAACTAGAAGAGAGAAACCGTTCAGAGAGTCTTTTTCCTAAATTGTTTTCTCCCTTCCATTTTTATATTTTCTTTGTCATACAAAACACAATAGTATCACTTCTTCAAATTAATAGTACTTCAGACCCCACATGTAGTTTTAAAAAATACGTTTTTTTCTATTTTTAATTCTTAATGGATAATATTATATGAACAAATATTTGTTTGTCACATAATACTTTTCTTATGACTGCTAGAATTTCAAGAGTTACTGTTTTCGCTGCAGTCTCTCTGGATGGAATATTGTTCAAGAAAAAATAAATATATAACTCAAGAATTTTTATTTCAATGCTTGTTTATGTCTTAACCCTTTGGAAATGAAACCTACTGATGCTTCTGTGCTGAAGAAGGAAGAAGCCATTTTTATGAGATATAAACAACGATGATGACGATAACATTGTAGTTGTTGTTGTTTAAAATTTCTGTGAAAAACATATCTGAAATTTCTGTAACTTAGAGAAAGTAAAAAATAATATATATATATATATATATATATATAT
>NW_026395348.1:0-321 GCF_001194135.2 Octopus bimaculoides | reverse complement strand
ACAGTAACGATAGATAAATACAATTAAATGAACTGAGGCAGGAATAAAAGTAATTAAAGTCATTATTGTGAATTGTTAAAGAGATTCAAAAGTATACCGGTTTCGTAATGTTACTAATCATTGTTTTGAATGCACACCGATTACTGAACTGTGTCAGGTCTACTAGTCCCTGAGTAAAAAGATTATGTGTAAGGGAGGTAAGTAGTTCTGGATTTGGTGCAATTAGGGCAGATATAGATCTGTAATGTAAATGGTTTATGGGATTTACGGCGTTTAGTGGTATTAATTGAAAGGTTAGTAGTGTTCTGTATTATGTTATGT
>NW_026395347.1:0-233 GCF_001194135.2 Octopus bimaculoides | reverse complement strand
CATATATATATATATATGCATACATATAAATAGATATATACCCACATATACATATATATACACTTTCACACACATTAAATGGATCTTGTCAAATGAATTTTTTTTATCACAACATTATATATTTTTTGCAGAATGATTTTTTTTTAATGTTTTATATAATTGCCTTTTTTTATATTCTCACAGCTTATTTTATTTACTTTTTGTGCTTCAGGTTTTGAACATTTTATTATTTT
>NW_026395346.1:0-459 GCF_001194135.2 Octopus bimaculoides | reverse complement strand
AAGTTATTTCGTGTTAAAGTTGTCGTATTTCGGTAATTTTAACCAATCAACGACTTGTATTCACTCGAAGAAAGCTACTGCTGTTTGCGATAGTTATCGAAGAGGATCAACTTCTGGGTCATCTCTAATAAATGTCACCACTCTGTTCTATTCGTATCTTATCCTTTCTTCCAGCACCGTGCATTCCTTACTCTTTCCGTTTCTACAAGCCGACAACCACTTCTACACTCTCAGCTACCAACCAGCGAGCGAACTTGTCGCTGCCACTACAGTTAACGTATTTTCCGGTGTATAAGCTTCTATTTTTTACCTGGAAAATTTAGTGTCGGTTTATAGAATGGTGCGCCTAATGTGTCTACTTTTTTTATTCGTTTCAGGAGGAAAATAATCTGTGTATGGAGAGCGACTGATTCCACTGATTTTTTTTCAGCGGACAGGTCGGTTGGTGAACAACCTGAA
>NW_026395345.1:0-214 GCF_001194135.2 Octopus bimaculoides | reverse complement strand
ATTTTTTGATGGTTTCATTTATGATCTGGCTTTTGTGTATTTTTGGCAGATGATAGAAAAGGCTGGGTTTGCATTTGAAGTTTGTTAGAAAATCAATCTCCTTGGTTGTCAGTTTATTTTCATGTCAGTTCATTTCCATGTGTTTTCTATGGTCTGCCAAAAATACACAAATTAACATAGAAAACTTAAGAAAAGTTAAACACAGCAACACACA
>NW_026395344.1:0-467 GCF_001194135.2 Octopus bimaculoides | reverse complement strand
AGAGAGAGAGAGAAAGCAATGACTGAAAGAATTTTCAGACGATGAATATTCAGTTATAAATATATAGATATTTATATATTGTATCTCTCCACCCTGAAAACGGAAGCTGGGTCTACCGAATATTCATATGCTTTTATTACTGGTTGCATGTTTTTGTGAACTACATCTACTAACATCATGAAATTACAGCAGTCGGATCTGTAACACCATACCTTCTCGTCTTTAATTTTTTATGTCTATTTACTCTGCGTAAGTTTTCTTTGTTAATATATAAAATATCTATATGTTCATACTTGAATATTCATGGTCTGAAAATTTTTAGGCGTTGCTTTCTCTCTGTTTACAAGCATACATGTGTGTATGTTTTGTATAGCTAACATCTAAACTAAGCAGTTATTTCGTTATTTGTATCATTATGTATCTATCTATCTGTCTATCTATCTATTTATCTATCTATCTATCTATCT
>NW_026395343.1:0-350 GCF_001194135.2 Octopus bimaculoides | reverse complement strand
TGTGTGTGTGTACGTTTGTGTGTATACGCATACACATACATATATACATACACGTAAACGAAGTAAATTTTCACTTACACAACTTGTATTAGCAATATGACTGGCGTCTAGCCGTTTCTCTTTATCAAGGCTGTGCTTATTATTCTTAAAGAAAGGAGCTCATACGAGTATATAAAAAATCTTTATAAAATATCTATCTATCTATCTATTTATCTAACCATCTATCTACCGATCTGCCTGTCTGTCTGTTTGTTTGTCTAGCTACCTGTCTATCTCTATATGCATCACTCGTACACTCATGTACATGCACACACATATACATAGAAATATATATATATATATGTTTGTAT
>NW_026395341.1:0-841 GCF_001194135.2 Octopus bimaculoides | reverse complement strand
AGATAGATAGATAGATAGATAGATAGATAGATAGATAGACAGATAGTTATTTATCTATGTTTTAACATCATCTCCTTCGAAATAGTCAACCTTACGCAGTTATATACCAGTTCCAGCGTTCTGGAATCCGGTCTGGAAGTCATTTTCCGTAAGCGAGTCGAGGAACTTCTGTGATTTATTTTAGATTTCGACAACGGTATTAAAACGGTGACCTTTGAACTGCATTTTCATCTCGGCAAGAGATGGAAGCTCGCAGGGGCTAAATCTGGTGAATAGGATTGATCCAGAAGCAGTACCATGTTTTTGCCTGGAAACTCACTACTGAAGAAAGTTCGGTGACAGGGTGCATTGTCATCTCGAAGAATTCAGTTCTTCACGCTCCACAGATCCAAAGGCCTTTTGCGATGCACAATACCACATTTCCCCGAGGAGACGCTCGTCGCAGGCCTTCCAAATCGCTCGTCATCTTGCAAGGATGTTCTTCCGTTTCTGAAACGCCCGTCCAGCTCGAAACATTACGTACGACGCATTGCCTAGTCGCTGTAAGCTTCCCTAGCATGCTCAATAGCAGAATTCCCAAGAATAACGCAAAATATCATGCTAGCTCTTTGCTCCAACTTCCTATCCATTACAAAGATCGCACACTACAGCCTGCACGTGAACACAAAAAATTTCACGACTTGCGAAGTAAACACAGCGATGTCACTCGTGAAGGTCATTGCACACGCAACCGAGTGCTGCCATCTTTTGGTGCGCTACAGAACTAGTCCGGGAACTTTTTGATACCATCTCGTATATATCTATCTATGTATCTATCTATGTATCTATATATATATATGAA
>NW_026395340.1:0-515 GCF_001194135.2 Octopus bimaculoides | reverse complement strand
CAGGGCAGCCTTTCTGCTAGCTTTAATAATAATGTTTACAAGGAGTGACTCTGATGTGAGTTTTGAGCTTCAAATAGCTGTATTCAAACTGAAAAATGTATGTTTAACTGGTTACTTAAATAGCAAAAATATTTTCACACAAAAAATATACACAAGAAAATGAAAAATATATAAAAATACAAAAGATATACACACGTTTTTGAATTTTTATATATTTTCTCCTTTCATTGCGTATTTGTGTGTGTGTGTGTGTGTCACTCCTTCTAAACATAATTAAAATAAGAATTATCCCAAAAATGCCATCTTTACTAATCCAGCCGAAATTGCAAGGATAATCTGGAACTCGACTGATGAAAGAAAACTCTGAATGACCTGTACGTGCTTTCCTTGTATCGTCTATCTGGATGTTTTGTCCCTTTCTTGTATCACCTAACTGTCTGGATGTTTTGTGTTCTTGTTCTATTCTGTATTCATTATCATCATCATCATCATCATCGTTTAACGTCCGATTTGAC
>NW_026395339.1:0-343 GCF_001194135.2 Octopus bimaculoides | reverse complement strand
GTGTGTGTGTGTGTGTGTGTGTGTGTGTGTGTGTGTACATGTGCTTACGTGTGTATGCATGTATATGTGTGTATGCATGTGTGTGATTGTGTATGTGTATGTGTGTTATTGGTATTCTAAATATTGCTTAAGATGAAATTAAGATATTTTATAACATTTAGAACAGCTGTCACTGCAGATCACAAAGGCACACTTTACAGTTTGCCTGCAAAAGCAATCTCCTCCCGTCACACACTCCCACTTCTCTTTTTTCTTTTATTTCATTTGACTAGTCTAAGTGACCTGAAAAACTATGTATTTTATTGTAAGTTATGTGTGTGTGTGTGTGTGTGTGTGTGTGTGT
>NW_026395338.1:0-487 GCF_001194135.2 Octopus bimaculoides | reverse complement strand
TGTATGTATGCATGTATGTATGTATGTATGTATGTATGCATGTAAGTATGAACGTATTTATAATCCTGGCATCCTTTCCCGACTTTTTATTCTAATCATATCAGACAGAGGCAATCTATTCTGAAAGAAAATTATTTGTGGCCTATATTTTGCCCAAGTTTATATAATTATCCACGCAAGTAAATGCATTTGAAATACCTATCGTTGAAATCTCGCACGGAAATATACCGCTGTGGAAAGAACGAAACGTTTGGCTTGCGTGCTACCTACATATCACTGCACATCGGGATGCTTCAGTATGAAGGAGAAATTCATCACGTTTTACAATCACAAAGAAATCGTGTCAGATTCGAAAAGTATCACGTACCTACAAAACATGGATTGCACATGGTGAGCAAGGCACCTCCTCTTGCTTAACATGTAAATACATGTGCATATATATGCTAACTATGTATATGTATATATGTATATATTATACGTAGGTATA
>NW_026395337.1:0-511 GCF_001194135.2 Octopus bimaculoides | reverse complement strand
AACATGAACTTGTCCAGGAGACCAATCCTATAACATTTATTAATCGTAATTTCTACATTTAACCTCAGTCTAACTTTTTATCATGAATGGGTTTTATTGTCTTTATATGTTTTCTGATATTTTCAGTTCTCACGAACTCCGACCTCATCACAGAGATAATTTCCTTTTTTTTTTTTATTTCTAAGATATCAACCAAATTATTTTCGTTTTGGCAAATACTATTTTGTTTATTATTATTTTTAAATTCTTTTACTATATTCGGGCATTAGACTGCGGCCATACTGGATCACCTTATCGACCTTAGTGCTTCTATGATCTTTACATTCTGAGTTCAGATTCTACCAAGGCATACTTTACTTCTTGTCCTTTCGTGATGGATAAAATAAAGGACCGGTTAAGCACCAGAGTTGAAAGAATCGACGAACTCCCTTCTTCAAAATTACTTACTTTGTGTCTAAATCGTGGATGCGCAATGGCCCAGTGGTTAGGGCAGCGGACTCGCGGTCACAGG
>NW_026395336.1:0-218 GCF_001194135.2 Octopus bimaculoides | reverse complement strand
AAAGATTACATTGAAAATTTAATAGACGTTTGCTGCACGAAAATATACATATATAGAATTTTAAATCAAGATCAACCAATAGTCAGGATCTGAACATTGTTTCGATTACATTATTTTGGAATATACAGTCTCTCAGCTGCATAGCGTTGTGATGATAGGTTAAAATAAAGCTACTTATGTGAAAGCATGACTAACGTAATATAAGAATATATATATAT
>NW_026395335.1:0-227 GCF_001194135.2 Octopus bimaculoides | reverse complement strand
TTTTATGTGGCACCATCACCAATATTTTTTTACATAGCACCAATTACTAGTGTTTTTTAGGTGGCACCATCACCAGTGCTTTTTATGTGGCACCATCACCAGTGCTTTTTACATGGCACCGTCACCAATGTTTTTTACATGGCACCAATTACCAGTGCTTTTTATGTGGCACCGTCGCCAGTGCTTTTTACGTGGCACCATCACCACATACAGACACACATATAAAA
>NW_026395334.1:1292-3669 GCF_001194135.2 Octopus bimaculoides | reverse complement strand
CATACATTTGCGTTTGCAATCCAGGAACAGGAAATATCAACCAAATATCTGATGCAGAAACGAGATAGATGCAGAATAAATACCTGATGCAGAAACGACGGCGAGCTGGCAGAAACGTTTGCATGCCAGGCAAAATGCTTAGCGCTATTTCGTCTGCTATTACGTTCTGAGCTCAAATTCCGCCGAGGTCGACTTTGCCTTTCATCCTTTCGGGGTCGATAAATTAAGTACCAGTTACGCACTGGGGTCGATGTAGTCGACTTAATCCCATTGTCTGTCCTTGTTTGTCCCCTCTATGTTTAGCCCCTTGTGGGCAATAAAGAAATAAGAAATAAGAAATAAGAAACGAGATAGAGATGCAGGAAAAGCAGTAAAATGTGACGCCCGATGCAGATTTTGTGGAGTTAGCACCGAAGATATCACCCACGTCACAAGCAGTTGTCTGAAAATGACATCACGGTATAATATACCGATGAGACATGATGTGTAGCTAGGACACTATATAAGGAAATCCGTCGGAAGGATAACCCCGAGGACAAAGAAATAAGAACCCACAGTATGGGAGAAGCCATAGTCACTCATAATAAAAAGGAGTGCTGATGGAATGTCGCAATGAAGACCTCAATAAAATGTAAACACAAAGGACCTGATACAATGATTTGGGATAATGAAAAGAAACTGTGTACAGTTGTGGAAATCATCTGCCCAGCGGATGTTAACATAAAGCTGAAGATCAGTGAAAAAGAGAAATCTGCAGCTACTCTATCCAGATTACAAGTTCGGGTTTATACCTGTAATTATTGGAGCACTGAGGTAAGTAACACACTGCCTAAATACCAATCTTGAGAGATTAGGCTTCTCAAAACCAGAGGGGTGAAGCTGATTCGAAGACTACAGATCCAATCCGTCACTAGAATTGTAAAAATCTGTAAAACTTTCTAGAAGTTTATCATTTAAGTATATATGAGCATGTCTAGACATGCAACTATATGCATGAGAAACCATACATAGAGCAAAACATACAAATCTGCTCGTATATATGCATGCATACATACATACATACATACATACATGCATACATACACATACATACATACATACATACATATACACACACATACATACATACATACATACATACATACATACATACATACATACATACAAAACTGCCCTGTTGATGTTGAAATTCCAATGAGGGAATATTAGGTCTAAGTTAGAAATCGTTCTTTTTCTATTGGCAAGAAATCTTGAAATAAAACTGAATAATGACACACATACATATGTGATATTATATGTATACATATATACATACATATGTTGTGTGTGTGTGTGTGTGTGTGTGTGTGTGTGTGTGCGAGGGCAAAACACATCATCCCACGTTCTGACATGTAATACACCGTACACCTTTTCCGACGACTGCGATTTGATGAAAGTAGAGGGCTAATGTACAGTACAAACATTTGATCGCTATAAAACAGTCATTTGTGTAGGTTGTTCAGCAATTGTAGAACCGTTTTTCTCGGACTACCAGTTATGATAGTGTGATGACACAGATGTTCTGATATTCCAAATGAAACAGAATGTCATTTGGATAATGGATCGGTGGCTAACTGCATAATGAAATATGCATGTATGTATGCGTGTATGTATGTATGTATGTATGTATGTATGTATGTATGTATTGTTTGTATGCATATATATGTATACATGTATGTGTATATGTGCATACATATGTATACGTATGAAGAATGTGTATGTATGTATATATATATGTATGCGTGTATATATGAATGCGAGCATGCATTTATGTATATATATATATATATGTATACACACACACACATGCACGTGTGTATATAACGTTAATGTATGTAGTATGCTTGTATGAGTCAACAAGAGACTCCTGAGAGCAAAGGCTTCCAGCTCTCTCTCCCTTTCTCTCTCTCTCTCTCTCTCTCTCTCTCTCTCTCTCTCTCTCTCTCTCTCTCTCTCTCTCTCTCTCTCTCTCTCTCTCTCTCTCTCTCTCTCTCTCTCTCTCTCTGCTTGCAATCTTTCTGTTTCAGCCAACATGGGAGTCTGTACATGGTACCCCATGCAACATCCCTTGTTGCTGATATTATGTTCACACTAGCACATCAAGGAAATCCGTTGGTACCTGTCAGAAAACTGGAAAATCCTGAGCAGGTTTTCGAAGCTTTTACACTCCCTTCTGCTATGTACTAAACTCACACAGTCCTTTAGTGCGTCCGAAATATTATTCCAGTCCCCCACCAATACTAAAGCGCGAGACGTTCTCAAGAATGTTTCTAGACACATGAAAAAATCTGGCCTCCTAGCCCCTTCGCTGCCATTCACGTCCTTACGTATCCATAGT
>NW_026395334.1:0-522 GCF_001194135.2 Octopus bimaculoides | reverse complement strand
ACTTAGACTATCCAATCTATCTACAAACGAAAATATTTTCAATAAGGAGGCTGAGTTTTACAACTCAGCTTTATTAAAAGCAGGTTATAGAGAAAAAGTTAACTATGTATATTCTACTTATGAAACCGATTTGAGTAATAATTATAATAGTAATAATAATATAGATTTTAATTTAAACAATAACAACAAATACAATTATAATTTCCATCATAAATTCTTTAACGATAATAACCAGCTAAACATTTATTCACGAAATAGGGGAAGTAACCGTCAGTTTAAACCCTTTATCAATGATAATAATAAACTAAAACTATTTATAAATAATACTAGAATCTAATAAAAATGTCTGGATAATACTACCTTTTAGCAAAAGTGTAAAATCAAACTTGGTATCCCAGTTCCAAAACGCTATTTATAAGAATTTTCCAAAACATTCTCATTAGTTCCCAGTCATAAATACACACAGGGTTAGATTCGGTTTTTCTAAGACGAAGAACATCTCACAGATAATATCTGCACATA
>NW_026395333.1:0-585 GCF_001194135.2 Octopus bimaculoides | reverse complement strand
TTCTGTGAAAGTGTCCAAATGAACTATTATTAAATAATTAAAGATGTTGATTATGAACAGGGAGATAATATATACTTCTCATTGAAAGTAAGTCTCTGTGGAACCCAATCCTTCTTTGAATTTTCAATGATTTTATCCTTCTGGAACCATGATGTAGAATTCGTCCCTTTCCCGTCGAATATTATGAAGTAATCATTATCGTTGGTTTTTCTCGCTCGAAATTCCACCTGAAAATAGAAAGTTGACGCTGGTCAGTACAGAATCTAAGAGAGTGAGGAAGGATAGACTTGTATAAAGAGAAAGGAGGCTAGGATATGATTATAGGGAGAGAGTAGGTGGGCGAGAAGGAGATTGGGAGAGAAATAGAGTAAGAGAGACCCAGAGCAAAAGAGAATAAGATTAGAGAAGTCGCGAAAAAGGAGGAGAGAGAGAAGGAGTGAAAGTGAGAGGACGGAATGTAAAATAGAGATTGAAGAATTGCTAGATTAAGACAGAGAGAGAAAAAAAATTTGGATTCAGAAGCAAAACACAGGGAAATTATAAAACAGAGTATCGGACAAATAACTAATAAGTTATGAAAGTTAA
>NW_026395332.1:0-278 GCF_001194135.2 Octopus bimaculoides | reverse complement strand
GGTGGTGGGGAAAAGGAGGAGGAACAAGTGAACCAAAAGGTAGGGGTGTGGGTGCAGAAAGACTGTGGGTGTGTGTCTTTTTGTTGGAATATGTTTGAAACATTTACTACTTATAACTTACTATGTTGTTAGCCTGAGGTGTTGTTGGAACATCTCTTCCATGAAACACCGTTCTAACTGTTGTTGTTGGTGGTGGTTGGTGGTGCTGGTGGTTGGTGGTGATGGTGATGGTAGGGGTAAAAGGTGGTGCACAGAACTTTGAAGAAAGAAAAAAAAAA
>NW_026395331.1:0-300 GCF_001194135.2 Octopus bimaculoides | reverse complement strand
AATAGCATTATAACACATCCTTTTGATATATATGTGTGTTTGTGCATGTGTGTGTGTATGTGCGTGTGTGTGTGTGTGTGTGTGTGTGTGCGCGCGCCTGTGAGTTCGCGTGTTTGTAAATATGTCTATGTCTATACTGCGTAATTTTGATGCTTTGCATCGAAAAATAAAGTCAGGTTTCTATTAATTTCGTGTTTTTTCATGAACAAACATTAGTGCAATATTTATGAATTAGAAAAGTAAGACCCACTGTTATAGAGATGAGTATCATGTTATAAATATTGGGGCAGAAACAACAGT
>NW_026395330.1:0-346 GCF_001194135.2 Octopus bimaculoides | reverse complement strand
TATATATATATATATATATATATATACATGTACACACACATATATATATAGGTATATACATATATATGTATGTATACATGTACCTATCTACTTGTTTATACGTATGTATGTATATATATGAGCATGTATAATGGCATGTAGTATATACATAAAATATACATACTTACGATAGGTACTTATCGAACGATGCACATTCACACATATACACAGATATAATATAAACATACACATATATATACGCGTATGTGCGCAATATGTGTTTGTTTTGTGTTATGTATGTGTATGCATATACTTGTCTTTGTATACGCTTATATACGTATATATGTATGTGTGCGTATATATATAT
>NW_026395329.1:0-235 GCF_001194135.2 Octopus bimaculoides | reverse complement strand
ATAACTCTTGTAGTTATGGAAATAATCGCATGGGTATTGTGCTTTGACTAATGTTCCAAACGTTGATCCAGTTATGGGATATTTTGAGAATGACGTATGTGCTCAAAGTCTAGGTTAGATACTTTTCATTAATCCTGCTGAATTTTTAAGTGTATCTAGTGATACACATATCATCCAATCACACATTGTATGTGTGTGTGTGTACACATATACATTCATAAACAGACTCACATAT
>NW_026395328.1:0-402 GCF_001194135.2 Octopus bimaculoides | reverse complement strand
AATAATAATAATAATAATAATAATAATAATAATAATAATAATATATAAGAAAAAGTGAAGTTGCTTACTTAACCCATCATACTCATTTGATTCCAGGCTCGCAAAGAAGGAAGAAAAACAAACAAAAACATACACTACCTTAAAATTTGGAATAGGAAGAATTCGGAGCAGGCGAGCAGTAAAGGCCATGCTTATAATGATTGGTGCGTTGGGAAGAGTAAGTAAAGATATAGACAAATGGCTGAAGGATATTGGAATAGAATGCCCGGTAGAACTCCAACAGAAAGTTTGTCTCTTAGGAACAACAAGGATTATCAGGAGGGTTCTAAGCACTTGAATGAGTGCTGAAAACTTGTGGATACCTTAGGTCGCAGGTAGTAACCTGCTATCCACATAATCCCT
>NW_026395327.1:0-257 GCF_001194135.2 Octopus bimaculoides | reverse complement strand
AGGAGGAGGAGGAGGAGGATATCGATGACAATAATGTCTACGTTGATTATGATAATAAAGATGATGACAATGGTGATGATTACGTCGACGAAAGCAATGACTACCACGACAATGTCCATGATGATGATGATGACGATGACGATGATAGTGATGCTGGCTGTGGTAATGGTGGTGATGGTGATGATGGTGATGATATGGTCGCTCTTGTTTTATTTGGAAACAGTTTTTATATTATATACGTATATATTTTTATATGT
>NW_026395326.1:0-436 GCF_001194135.2 Octopus bimaculoides | reverse complement strand
CACACACACATACACAAACACACACACACACACACACACGCATGCACGCACGCACACGTGCATATCAATTAAGGATCAATCAAGGATCAATGGCCCTTCCCAAGCCATAGGCTTATTAGGGAGGTTTCCCTTATGATCATGTAACACCAAATTTGTGGCCTCCTTGCTATCGAAATTTAAATCACATGGACAACTACGTTTGGAACGTTGTTGAAAGGGAACTGATTGACTTCCTCACATTACCATAGCTTCTCTGAAGGTTACCATTCTCCAGATGATGGATAAAAAACAATTACTGAAGCCAGCCATGTCAATGACACCGGTCCCA
Source organism: Octopus bimaculoides (assembly GCF_001194135.2). Taxonomy (NCBI): domain Eukaryota; kingdom Metazoa; phylum Mollusca; class Cephalopoda; order Octopoda; family Octopodidae; genus Octopus; species Octopus bimaculoides. The sequence continues at coordinate 108 of NW_026395326.1, read as the reverse complement.
CATCAAAGCCGTCATCGAAGTTCAATGCGACTATCGGCGAGACTTCGAAGTCGCACACTACCGTTTTTTTACTTATACAATGAATTTGTTACTCTACCACTCTACTTC
>NW_026395325.1:0-298 GCF_001194135.2 Octopus bimaculoides | reverse complement strand
TACATACATACACACACTTGTGCACCCCAGTTCAAATCCGTCGCTGTTATCTCCCCTTCACTTGGCCTTGTCCAGCCATTTCATCACGTTAAACCATTAATCCCAACACATTTTTTCTCTTTCCATTTTTTACCTCTCATCTCTTTCTATCAAAGAGCAGAGGCTCAAAATGTCAAAACTTTTCTTTTCTTATGGAGCATCAAACTATTACACCTGCTTGTTGTTTTCTCACCTATCTTCTGTACATTTGAACCATATATATATATATATATATATATATACATACATACATACATAC
>NW_026395324.1:0-209 GCF_001194135.2 Octopus bimaculoides | reverse complement strand
TTCGTACGTATGTACCTACATTTGTTCGTTAACTCGTTTGTTCGATCGTTGGTTCCTTCTTTCGTTCATTCTTTCGTTCGTTAATTCTTTCGTTCGTTCGTTCTTACGTACGTACTTACGTCCTTTCATTCATTTCTTTCATGTTTCGTACGTACGTATATACGTGCGTACGTTCGTTCGTTCCTACGTACGTACGTGCGTACGTTCAT
>NW_026395322.1:4674-5065 GCF_001194135.2 Octopus bimaculoides | reverse complement strand
TATATATATATATATATATATATGCATATATGTTTATGTACACACAGAAAAGAGGACAAAGAGAAAACACATACGTTCATATATATATATATAGATAGGGGAGAATATACGAAAAAACAACAACAGACGAGGACAGGTGGTGTAAATAACAAAAGGATATACATATATTTATATTTACATACACAAAAACATTATACACTCGCACACATACATGTGTGTTTGTATATACATACATACATACATACATACATACATGGTCTTGGATTCTTAGAGTGTTTGTAATATTGGATTGTAATGCCTATCACTATATGTTCGAGTCGAACAAAGATTTGGGAATAGATTTGGCAGATGGAAACTGAAAGAATCCCGCTGTATATATATATATATATAT
>NW_026395322.1:2870-3681 GCF_001194135.2 Octopus bimaculoides | reverse complement strand
ATACATACATACATACATATATGCAAGCATATATGCATACATATATATACATATATTCATACATACATATATACATACATATATACATACGTACATATATATATACATATATTTACATATATTCATACATACATACATACATACACACAGACATACATATACACACGTATATGAACAAACGGACGAATACATATAAATATATATATATACACACACATAGATATACATATATGTATACATATAAAGATGCTCACACCCACACGTGTGTGTGATGTGTGTGTGTGTGTGTGTGTGTGTGTGTGTGTGTGTAAAACCAGGAGTATCATAGACGTGTAGCAACGAATACATTTATGAATCCCTCTTCTGTTACTCTTCTAAAAACAAAAGGAAAAGTAAGAAAAAAAATATTATTATTAAAGACTAAATTGGCCCCTTTCTGAATATTTAATTACTCTTCCCCCACTTTCCCTCCCTTCTCTCTCTCTCTCGCTCTCGCTCTCGTTCTCACTCTCTCGGTGATGCTTTCGCTCCGGTGCGAACACGAAACCTTTGCACTCCTACCGTCGCCCTCCCGTTGCTTGTTATAAGGTCACACGGAGTACTTACAGATGTTTGACAACTGACTCCTCCACCAGCAAAGCGAGATTCCTCTCTTCTGATCTGATGTGCTTTGCCCGTCTTGTCAAACATAATTCACCCTAACCCCTCACTACAGAACACACACACACATATAGTTATGTATATGCCAGCATATATATATATATATATACATATATATATATATATAAACACACACACACACACACACACA
>NW_026395322.1:1204-2444 GCF_001194135.2 Octopus bimaculoides | reverse complement strand
ATATATATATATATATATATATATATATATATATATGTATGTATGTATGTATGTATGTATGTATGTATAAAACAATGTTAAAGAGACAGGCAGGTAGATAATAAGTGATAGATAAAAATTGACAGAGAAATGTAAGTAAATATACGTTTATTTAGTTGGTTGCGCAAACAGAATACAAATATTAGCTGTATATTTTGTGCATGTGTGCGTGTGCGTATATGTGTGTGTGTGTTTGTTTGTGTGTCTGAGACTACAGACATACATATATATATATATAATATATATATACAATCTTAGAAGCGGCAAAAGCAAAATAGGCATTATAGAACTACATAAAAAATACAAGAACTTCACCGCCAACACAAGGTGCAACAGCAAAAACTGAAGCTGCAATAGAACTGAAATTGCACAAGCAATGCAGTTACTGCACCAACAACACAAATTGCAACAACAAAAATAGCAACTACAACAGGAAACTGCAATTGCACGAGCGACGAAGTCCCTGCAACAACAATACAAATTGCAAAAATAAAAATAGAATCTGCAATAAAATTGCAATTGCGCCAGCCATGCAGTCACTGCACCGACACCACAAAAATATCACCAAATGCAACTATGTCATAAACAACGAGAAGTGCACCTGTAACAAAGTCTTAACAACAAGAACAAATTCTACGACAAGTACGTCAGAAGTAACAACAAAAACTGCACCAAAAACCCAACAACTGCAACTTCTCCTCTAAAGACAGCTATCTGTGCAGATGCAACGGAAGGACAACTGCAAAAAACTGCACCAACAACGGCAATAATATCTGCTGCAGCACAAGGGAAAAAGAATATAAAACTGCAATGTAAAGAACAACAAATACAAGTGCAATTGCAGCAAAGACACCAACAACAACAACAACAACAACAATTGCAACAACAATTTGAGAAGACAAGATGGGTGACAGCTAGAAGAATGATATTAGCAAGGATTATCGCAAATCTCCTGTAAGGATGGTAACAAGATTAACCAATGAAAACACATTGATCTGTGTAAATACTGACAACGTTGCTGTGGTGTGGTGGCGGTGGCAGCGGCGGTGGTGGTTGGTGATTGGGGTGGTGGTGATGGTTGGGGGTGATGGTTGTGGTGGTGTGGGGAAAATAAAGATCGAAGAAAAAAGATGGGGTAGTAATGAGAAAAAGAAAGAAAGAAAAAGAAAGAAAGCGAATGGAGGTGGAAGGTAAAGGTGAA
>NW_026395322.1:0-1141 GCF_001194135.2 Octopus bimaculoides | reverse complement strand
GGGGGGGGGGGTTAAGATGTCAGTGGTGGGAGTAAGAAGAGGAAGGAGAGAAAAAGGGAGGGGGAAGAAAGGAGAAAATGAGAAGAGGGGAGGTGTAATGAAAGGATAAAAGGAATGAAGTTTGAAATATGAAGGGGAAGAGAAAAAGATGACGAAGGAGAGAGAGGAAGGAAGGAAGGAGAAGATGAGGAAAGGGGAGGAGGAGGTAGAATAGGAGTGGTGTGAGGAAGAAGAAGACGAATGAGATGTTCAAGGAGGAAACGAGGAGAAGGAAGGAAAGGAAAAGGAGGCGAGAAGAAGGAGGAAGAGGAGGCGAGAAGAAGGAGGAAGAGGAGGCGAGAAGAAGGAAGAAGAGGAGGAGGAAGAGGAGGAGGAGATAAGGTGAAGGACAAGGAACAGGAGGAGAGGGAAGAGAAAGAAAGAAAGAAAGAAAGAAAGAAAGAAAGAAAGAAAGAAAGAAAGAAAGAACAGTCTGTAGAGGAGATTGCTGCATGAAGAATTTTAGGATCAGTGTTAAAATACAAGAGGCCAATCGGAATATTCAAAGACTTACAGCCATCATCGTTGTTATTTTATCTCATTTTATTTTATTTCATTTTATTTGACACATTTAATATACGAAGCGTCTTTAGTTCAGTTTTATTTTCTCAGCGCAAATTTACACCGGGCGCCATTTTGCTTTTATTGACGGATTAATTTGATCTTCGGTTTGTTGGTCTCGTTCAACATGGCTGCTGACGTGGCTTATCTTTACGACATGTTATCGCTTCTTACACGAGATAGGAACTAGAATTTCTTGTTAGATTTATTATTGTCGCTGTAATTGCTGCAATAACAATGCTTACTGTCAATACACATACTGCTTATCCAGAAGTGTCGATACGAACGTCTGACGTCCCCCCGGGTTTCTGTGCTGCGTATGTGCGAATGCATGCATACATCTATGTACGTATGTATGTATGTATATATGTATGTATGTATGTATGTATGTATTTTTATATATATATATATATATATATATATATATATATATATATATGTATGTATATATGTATATACGTATTATATATGCATGTTTGTATGTATGTATGCATGTATGTATGTGTATATGTATGTGTGCATGCATAAATGTATACATGTA
>NW_026395321.1:0-206 GCF_001194135.2 Octopus bimaculoides | reverse complement strand
TTCTCTATCTAGCTGCGCAGTCTTTATCTCTCTATCAGAGTATCTATTTATTTCTCTCTTCCTCTCACAACCTCTTTCTCTTTGCTACAATTACACGCTTATATATTTTCTATCTGACACGCTTACTTTCTAAGTGAGTAACAATCTCACGCATTGATACACATATTCAAGCTCCTCATCTCTCCAATTCTCTATGACACACACAC
>NW_026395320.1:0-255 GCF_001194135.2 Octopus bimaculoides | reverse complement strand
TGATGGAGATAGTATCAGCTGCAGTATTGCTGTGGTGGCAGTGTACATGGAAGTAGCAGCTACAGTAGTGTTATAATCATAATACAGTGTGGTGATGGTGGTAGTAGTCATAATGGTATAGGCCATAGTATCAGCTAGAGTAATGCTCAACCATGGTGGTGGTTGTGGTAGTTGTATCATTGAAGTAGTAATAGTAGTACTACTACTACAACCAATACCACATTTCACACTAGAAACACCACTGAATGTACAACT
>NW_026395318.1:0-260 GCF_001194135.2 Octopus bimaculoides | reverse complement strand
CTCTCTGATGGTACTGTCACATCTATCATTAAGCATTTCTTATTCTTCCCGTATTTGATGATTATGTCCGGGCTGTTTGCTTTGATTTCTTTATCGATTGGTACTGCAAGAGTTTTAATGGCTTCTATCTTTTTTGCAGTCTTTGTTACTAACAGTACTCTACTATAGTACTCTTTTCTAATCTTCTCTTTCATTGCTGAATGTTTTATTCCGTTACTTTCGTCTATGCCAAGGTATTTATATGCTTCTTCCTGGTCCAG
>NW_026395317.1:1550-2536 GCF_001194135.2 Octopus bimaculoides | reverse complement strand
TGCATGTATGTATATATATATATATATATGTATATACACCGTATTATTTGTGTATAATTTCACTTTATTCATGAAAAGACATAATCATGTAACTTTGACAATATTGAATTTACATCAGGGCAGCTTTACAGCCTATATTAGTGAAGTTCAAAGATCACTTTCAAATTTGCTTTTTGTTTCATTTAGAATACACAAGCATTTTCAGTTTATTTTATGCAGCAATTATAATAAATCTGACTAAACACACTTTTTTTTATATATATATATTATAATGTTAAAGAAAAGCTAACGCATATTATATTGGAGAAATATTTTTTAGGATTTCATTGTCTCTGATTATAAGTGTACATTATCTTCAAGTGCTCTCAACACAGCACGAAATATGAATATTAATATTATTAAAATCAATGTGGATTATATCAATATATATATTTAGGAAAAAAATATACACAGGCATTGACACACTTTGAATCACATTGTGAAACACAATAGAACTCAGTCTGCATATCAATAATTAGTATGTATGTATTTTTTCTTACGTATTTTGCAATCTTATTTGCATTGAGCACTGTTATTTTTATCTAGATTAACTTTTTCATATCTATCTATCTATCTATCTTTCTATCAAAAAATAAGCAACACGGATTTCAAAGGTGATTGCAGTACGCACGTTTCATGCTACTCCAATTTATTTAAGTAATGCAAGCATTACATTAAATGCAATATGAAGAGCAATCTTCAGCTGCACGAAAATGCAGAAAATTACAGTAGAAAAGACATATTATAAATGTGGCAACATTTCAAATCCAAGTGGGAGAGAGAATACATAAAAATCCAAGTGTGAGGAAGAATACATCTCATTTTATTTATTTTATTAACATACCTCTTATTGTGAAAATATTGGTTAAAGTATTGTTGTTATCTGTACCACTATACTGTTACTCTATTCAGACTAAAAGAAAAAAAACCTATTTGACCCATATACC
>NW_026395317.1:0-1410 GCF_001194135.2 Octopus bimaculoides | reverse complement strand
TTTAGAAGTAATTGTCCCTTATGCTATCACCACTAGATAAGAAACAATAAAATCTGAGACAGTTAAAACTTTTGTCTAGAATCAATTACTAGCCTGATAGACTCGGCTATGTCAAGATGGATTTATGTATTCTTCCTCACACTTGGATTTTTATGTATTCTCTCTCCCACTTGGATTTGAAATGTTGCCACATTTATAATATGTCTTTTCTACTGTAATTTTCTGCATTTTCGTGCAGCTGAAGATTGCTCTTCATATTGCATTTAATGTAATGCTCGCATTACTTAAATAAATTGGAGTAGCATGAAACGTGTGTACTGCAATCACCTTTGAAATCCGTGTTGCTTATTTTTTGATTTTGATCACCTATCCTTTTGGGATACGATATTTGGGTGTCTATGCATAAGCACCATATTCAACCTTGAATCTATATCTATCTTTCTATCTATCTATCTATTTATCTATCTATCTGTATGTCTGTCTGTCTATCTATCGAGGTGCATGGCTTAATGATTAGGGTATTGTACTCATGATCATGAGATTGTAGTTTCGATTCCTTGACTGGGCAATGCATTGTGTTCTTGAGCAAAACACTTCATTTCACTTTGCTCCAGTTCACTCAGCTGCTAAAAATAAGTAATCCTGCAATGGACTGGCATCCCGTCCAGGTGGGGAATTTATACACCATGAAACTAGGAAACTGGCCCTTATGAGTCAGTATGACTTCAGAAGGTAACTTTACCTATATATCATCATCATCATCTTCATTTTTTATCGTCCTCTTTCCATGCTGGCATGGGTTGGACGATTTGACTGAGGGCTGGCAAGCCAGAAAGCTGCACCAGGCTCCAATTTGATCTGGCAAAGTTTCTCCAGCTGCATGCTGTTCCTACTGCCAACCACTCTGAGAGTGTAGTGGGTGTTTTTTACGTGCCACCAGCATGAGGCCCAGTCAGGTGGTACTACCACCAACCACACTTGAATGGTGCTTTTTACATGCCACCGGCACAGGAACCAGTCAGGCAGCAGTGGCAATGACCACGCATGAATGGTGCTTTTTATGTGCTACAGGCATGGGGCCAGCCAGCTAGTACTGACATCAACCACACTCAAATGGTGCTTTTTACGTACCACCAGCATGGGAGCCAGTCAGGCAGCACTAGCAATGATCATGCTCAAATGGTGTTTTTAATGTGCCACTGGCTTGGGACCAGTCAGGCAGCACTGGTATCGACCACGTGGTATCGACCATGCACTTTATTTCTTATTGCTCCAGTTGACTCAGCTGGCACAAATGACTTGTACCTGTTGTTCAGTTGGCCAGCCTTGTCACTTTCAGTGTGTCATGATGATCCACTGATCAAATCATCTGGAATACTTATTATAATCAATGGAGAGCCAGACCATATA
>NW_026395316.1:0-528 GCF_001194135.2 Octopus bimaculoides | reverse complement strand
AATAATAATAATAATAATAATAATAATAATAATAATAATAATATGTGGACAAGAATGTTGTCTAATTTATATTTAATCCTCCTCCCCCCACCTCCACCCCATACAAATTACCAGGAATGCTATAAAATAACTATATGAAAACTTGAGTACTTTCTTCTTAGACATGTGTTGTTAAATATTTATTTAAAATGACAACAATTGGGAAAACTTGGCTGAGGGGCTTTCTACAATAATTCAGAATATATTCCTTTTCAGAAATTTTCACTAACAGTTTGTATGGTACTTTATTCAATATTCATATTGCATTTTATTATATTTTATTTTATGGAGCAAAATATGAATTTTTTTCTCCATATTCCTTCATATTTCTATGATACTGCAGTTAATATATGACTGTGTATAATAATTAAATATATATTACAGCTACACTTTCAGCAAATAGCAATCATCCAAAGACTGACTCAGTTATTTACTCCTAACTCAAGGCATGTACACACACACACACACACACACACACACACACACACA
>NW_026395315.1:0-300 GCF_001194135.2 Octopus bimaculoides | reverse complement strand
TCTCCAGCATGGCTGACACAAGCAAAGGAATAAAGGGCGTAACTACCAGTTATTCGTCGCATGTAATTATCTCCCCTTAACCACCTCTTTTTATTCAATATTTCAAACAAATCACTCGGCCGCTCCGGAACGTCGACTGTGGCTCCCAGGGCCACAGGCAGTCCCCGACGATATTCATTCTATAAACATTCTAATTTTTTTCTTCAATCTGACTTGTGTTTCACATTTCTGGTGGGAGCAGCTCCCGAAATAAATCCAAGTTTTGGATCTGGCCTGGATATTAAAAGCGTTGAGAATAAC
>NW_026395313.1:0-1030 GCF_001194135.2 Octopus bimaculoides | reverse complement strand
ATATAAATATATTATAATTTACTTCTTATGATAAATGCTGTACATAGTATGTATATCACTATATTACTTATCTTCATATAGAGAGAACGTTTCTTAAATCTTTTTCACTGATATTTCAAAATATCCGTTAGCTGCAACAGTTATAGTTCTTACACAACTAAACTCAGCACTACCTAAGCATGTTCTTATATTTCATCTTTCATAATCATATGAATATCCGAATGAGTTATGTGACACTGACTCCATCTAGTCTTCTGTAACAACATAATATTCTTCTGATACTTTCTTTTTGATGTATTCTTCTTTTGCACCGAGAAGAATAGTAATATGTAATTAATTTAATTATAATTATAATTAATTAAATTGTTTCCATGTTTCTTACATGTTGGTGTTGACATTCGAAACGATCGTACGCATGTATTAAAATTTGATAAAACTTTTAACATCTATTCTGCATCTTTAATTGTTTGTTGAGTTTATATAGGATACGTGTTCTATAAATGCTCACAACACATCTTATACTCATATATATATATCGGAGTGAATGCTCTAAGCAGTGTTTACGTATAATCACAATTTAGGTTAGTTGAAATATGTTTGTCAAGCGTATTTCAACTAACCTAAATTGTGATTATACGTAAACACTGCATAGCACATTTACTCCGATATATATATATGACTAACTTATATTTTGCATTTGCGGCTCCGTTGGTGGCTAATGAGCCCTGCTCTTGACAAGCATACACGACTGCAAACATAGCAGACCAAGCTTTCCCCATTCACTATACGAGCCGTGCGCTTTCGCGCATCTCGTTTAAGTTCTTCATGCTGGATACGTGCTCTCTCAAAAGTGTCGATTCACTCCTTAACATGCTTCCTCCATCTGTGGCGATGACAGGCATTGTTCTCCCGGTCAGTGTCCTGCATATCACAGGCTTTTAATGAGGACTTGACACAGTCCTTATATATATATATATGTGTAGGGTGATAAATTGAATATTAATTCAATTTAAAACCAAATGGCCTAGCA
>NW_026395312.1:0-476 GCF_001194135.2 Octopus bimaculoides | reverse complement strand
ATTATAACCTTCTCATCAGGGAAAGCATGGGAATCATCTTAAACGTAAGAACACCAAACAGGAACAACAGCAAAGTTATTTTGTGTTCTTTGCTACATTGGTTTCTATTAACCCATTTATTCTATCCGAAGAATTATTATTCATTAAGATAGAAGAAATACATATAATTAAATATATATATATATATATATATACACTGGCTATGACGAAAGTAGCATTAATTTTCTGATATCGTTCAATTTAACTCAATAGACCACAGTAATGTACCTATAATGAATATTGGAAACAGCTGTAAGCCAGATTTTGCTCTAATAAAGGAATTATATGCAATGACCATTATTTTTAACTTGTTTCTTTTATAAATATATACTAGCAGATAAGCCCGGTTTCACCCGGTCGATTTGGATGTGGCTGTAAAACCTGCTTTGTGTAAGCATTCGACTTGTTTGGGCACGCTTACATTAAAAAACAATTTT
>NW_026395311.1:0-666 GCF_001194135.2 Octopus bimaculoides | reverse complement strand
TATCTATCTATCTATCTATCTATCTATCTATCTGTCTATGTATCTATCTACCTATATATGCATATATATGCATATATATATATAGATATATATATACATATATATATACACATATGAATATACATATATATATTCATATATATATGCATATATATATATACAAATGCATACATGTATATACATAAATATATATATTTATATACATAGGTATATATTATATACATATGTACACATGTATATACATATATATATATACACATATATACACATACGTATATAAATAAATATATACATATATATTGATATACATATATACATATACATATGTTGATATGCATATATATACATACACATATCTATACACGCATATATATATACATATGATTACATATATATACATATTGATATATATGTATGTACGTGTGTATGTATTGCTGGTAATCAAATTTATCATTTATAAGACACATCAATAACACCGAAAACTATGATCTTGTGATAAGAAATATTAACGCAAGTGAATTGGAAGAAGTGTAGTATAGTCTCTACATTTTCAAACATTTCGTTAGACAGAAATACAAGACGAACGTCAGTGACTTCGAAGTTTTCCCTCCAACATTTTGCATTCCACCATGCATTTTCCGAAACAACCGAAAAACCTTCATATCT
>NW_026395310.1:0-527 GCF_001194135.2 Octopus bimaculoides | reverse complement strand
TATATATATATATATATATATATATATATCTACACACATACATATACACAAACATACATACACATATTGTATTTTCCTTTCTTTGCGGGGGTGAGAAATAGACGTGTTGTTGTTGTTGTTGATGTTGTTACTGCTATTGTTGCTGCTGGTACTATTGCTGTCGTTCTTGTTGTTCCTTATAGCTTTTGCTGTTTTCGTCGCTGTTGCTATTGTTTTTATTTACCACATGCTGGCTTTATTGAACATTTCTAATGATCAAAAGCTGCTCCAGCTGTGCCCATCTGGCGTGTCTTTTTCTCTATTTGCAGGGACCCCTGGAAGACATTATCCAGCTCTTTGGGGGTTATTGTTTTCGTTTCTTAGAATGCAGTGTATGATTTAAGGGGAATTCGGCTACCATTTCCAACGGGTCAAGAAGCTAACTTACAGATGAACGTGCGTTCATTACGTACATGTATGTTGAAGATATAGATTATGTTTTTTTGACCGTTACACATAAAAAAATACAGTTTCATTAATATACAGAA
>NW_026395309.1:0-385 GCF_001194135.2 Octopus bimaculoides | reverse complement strand
TTCGCATTGTTAATCAAACTGAGAGTTGAAAGAGATAAATTGCTAGGGGGGAAATATATTGCTAGGAGATATAATTGTTCACACTTTTATTTTGCAGTAAAGTTGAGGTAAATCTGTAATTTTTATTTTATTGTTATTTTATGTGTTATCTACTTTACTCTGGCTTACATCTTCCATTAGATGGGGTAAGTCCCTTATTTTTAATATGGTTTCATATTTAAATCTGGTTTATATTTTGGGATAAATAAGGCTTCTTTATTCAGTCTTACCTCCGTTGAGATCCAGAAGGCAATTCTTACAGTATTCTGAAACACTGTCGTTGATCTCATTTTGGTTAGCTCCGCGTGGTGTTGGGGTGAATATATATATATATATATATATATAT
>NW_026395308.1:0-266 GCF_001194135.2 Octopus bimaculoides | reverse complement strand
TGGTTCCGGGTTCAGTCCCACTGCGTGGCACCTTGGACAAGTATCTTCTAATATAATTTTGGGCCAATCAAAGCCTTGTGAGTGGATTTGGTATGCAGAAACTGAAAGAAGCCTGTTGTATGTATATATGTATATATGTATATACTTATGTGTGTTTGTCCCTCTGCCATCGCTTGACAACTGACGTCAGTGTGTTTACGTCCCCAAAACTTAGCAGTTTGGCAAAAGAGACCGATAGAATAATTACTAGGCTTACAAAGAATAAG
>NW_026395307.1:0-237 GCF_001194135.2 Octopus bimaculoides | reverse complement strand
GTGTCGGGAGCTGCAAGTACTTGCTCGGCGTCGAAAGAAAGTGCTAGGCCCTGCAAGAACGTTACCAGCGCCGGAAGCAAGTGCCCAGCTCCACAAGAACGTACCTGGAGCCGGAAGAACGTGTCGGGAGCGGCAAGTACTTGCTCGTCGCCGAAAGAAAGTGCCAGGCCCCGCAAGAGCGTGCCCAGCTCCGCAAGAGCGTGCCCAGCTCCGCAACAACGTGTCTGCGGCCGCAAT
>NW_026395306.1:0-328 GCF_001194135.2 Octopus bimaculoides | reverse complement strand
GTGTGTATCTAATATAACAAATGTGAAAACTAATTTGTGTGTCAGTGTGTCACACTTCGACCCCCACCTCTCTCACGATTCATTGACACTCCTATTATTGCTCATATTGGGGTGAGAGTAATAGTAGGCATAGAGACCATGAGAATGGTGGTGAAGACAGAGACAGAGAGAATGAAAAAGAGAGCGAGAGAAAGAGGGACTGAACACTGAACTAAGATGCTGAACTAACACACTGAACACACACATTTAGCCTTTTTGTGATGGTAATGGGGGTGATAGTAATAGTATGAGCTGTAGTTGTGATAGAAGCAGAGGCGGTAGTGATGAT
>NW_026395305.1:0-342 GCF_001194135.2 Octopus bimaculoides | reverse complement strand
ATATATATATATATATATACACATACATACATACTTACATAATACGTACATGCATACATGTGTCTAATGGAAGCGCAGTGGCCCAGTGGTTACGGTAGCGGTCGTAGGATCGCAACTTTGATTCCCAGACTGGGTCTGAGTGTGTTTATTGAGCGAAAACACTAAAAGCACCTCGAGGCTCCGGCAGGGGTAGTGGTGCACCCTGCTGTAGTCTTTCACCACAACTGTCTATCATTGTTTCTTCCTGTTTCTGTTGTACCTGTATTTCAAAGAGGCCAGCCTTGTCACATTTTGTGTCACGCTGAATCTTCCCGAGAACTACGTTAAGGGTACACGTGTCTG
>NW_026395304.1:0-274 GCF_001194135.2 Octopus bimaculoides | reverse complement strand
TGCTGCGAGTTAGATAGGTTCAGAGAAACGTCCAAGAAGTTAGCCGTTTTCTACGCGTTTTCAAATGTTATTGATAGATTCATACTTGAGAAAAATTTGTGTAGATCCCTTTACTTCTTCTGTCTCCGATGAAGGGAAATACTGGATCTTCCCAGAAACAGCTGTAAAATATTCTTCCAACCCTACCATTGCTCTCTTTATCTTTTTACTTTTATATATTTACGTATACACACGCTAATACACGACTTATAATCCCCAATCCTGTTCATACAAC
>NW_026395303.1:0-407 GCF_001194135.2 Octopus bimaculoides | reverse complement strand
GTTCTTTTGTCAGTTCTCGAGTGGTTTTACGTGGATCTTTCTCAATGACGTTTACGTTCTTCAAGGCTCAGGTCTCCCTGAGAAATCGTTTAAACCATTTCGAGCTGACTGGTCATTATATCACTGATCATTTTCTCACCAAAAGTTTCGTTGATATCGCGAGCAGTTCCAGCTGCTTAACGTCTTTTTTTGAAGTTGAATAGTGAAATTGCTCGAACATCGTGGTTTGACAATTCTATTTCAAATGATTGTAACAACGATGAAAGCAATATCAATGTTGATTTATTGATGCATGTCGGCAAATCTATATCTGTATTATCAGACGATCGCAAAAAAAAAACCATATTTAAAAAAAACCAATGCTCTGCAAGTATCCGGTACAAATTCTTCATGATTAAAAACGTTGC
>NW_026395302.1:0-723 GCF_001194135.2 Octopus bimaculoides | reverse complement strand
TATATATATATATATATACACACACGCACACATGCAGAAGATTCAGAGTTACCTGGAAGAAGCGGTGCAGCCCTGGGTCAAGAAGTGGATGCTGGAAGACCCTCTGTCTAGCTACAAGACTCTGAACCATGCCACAGAAGCAGGAGAATCCAGGAGAATAAGTGTCAGGCTTAAGCACGCACACATACAGCGTGAGATTCAAGTTTAGTAGAACATATACTTACACTTAGGAAAATATGCATATATTAATATATAAATGTTACCAAATATTTAAATTTATAATTGAACAAATGTATATGTATATTCATCTTTCTCTCTATGTATACACACACACACACACAAACACACTCACACACACACACTCACTCACACACACACAAATACAAATGCAAGTACAGACACATACAGACATTCAGAATGTAGCAGATATAATATGAAGAATATGAAGTGTAAGGTCCTCCTGTTGCGCTGTTCTCTATTGAAGGACACTGAAAAGTCATGGCAGGATCGTTAGTACACCGGGCAAATGCTTAACGGCGTTTTATCCTTCTTTACGTTCTGAGTTCAAGTTCCACAGAGGTTGTCTTTTCCTTTCATCTTTTTGGGGATCGATAAAATAGTTACAAGTTGAGCACTGGGTTCCATGTAATCGACTACTCCACAGCCCCCAAACTTATATAGAGAATTAACATTGCTTGTTTTCACCTTTTCAATATCAGTGAA
>NW_026395301.1:0-337 GCF_001194135.2 Octopus bimaculoides | reverse complement strand
TTATTATTATGATTATTATTATTATTATTATTATTATTATTATTATCATCTTTGTTATTATCCTTCTTATTGTCCTCTTTATTATTACCACCATCATCATCATCATCATCACTGTCATCATCATATTAAAATTTATATAGTTACTTTATTTTTGTTGGGGTTTTTTTTAAAGGAATTTTCCTTTGCGGAAGTCTTACACAATATCGTTGTTTCCAAATATCCATAAATTAAATAAAAGATGAAAATCTTCACAATGATATTTACACGAATGTTTCAATTATTTCATTACTAGCATATGCATATCTATATATATGTATGTGTGTATATATATGTATGT
>NW_026395300.1:0-203 GCF_001194135.2 Octopus bimaculoides | reverse complement strand
CTCTCTCTCTCTCTCTCTCCCTCTCTCTATCTATCTATCTATCTATCTATTTATCTATCGATCTATCTACCTTTCTATTTGTCTGTCTTTCTGTTCGCTTGTCTGTCTGTCTGTTTTTGTGCGTCTTTCTCCATCTCTGTGCGCCTATGTGTTTGATTCTATATCTAGGTATCTACCAATCTATGTATTTGCCTACCTACTAA
>NW_026395299.1:0-311 GCF_001194135.2 Octopus bimaculoides | reverse complement strand
AACACACGCACTGTATATTTGGTGTTAATCTGCTTCAGCTTTATATTACAGTAATTCTGTTTGGGCCAAAGTTCTTTCGTCACACTTCTGTGACCTCATCAGTGGTCCTTTGCTTTCTTCTTTCTTATGTGTGTCTCACCTTGCTAACTATCAGCCATTTTGTATTTTGTATTCCTATTGTATGTGTCTACGCATGCGTATCCTTCTATGTGTCTATGTTTTTGTAAGTGCATGTGTGTGTATGGGGTGTGCCTGTATTATCTATATTCTCTGTTAATACATGTTCGTTTGTTTTTGTTTTTATTTATTTA
>NW_026395298.1:0-977 GCF_001194135.2 Octopus bimaculoides | reverse complement strand
GTGAGGAAGAATGCATAAGTCCATCTTGACATAGCCGAGTCTATCAGGCTGGAAGAATGCATAAGTCCATCTTGACATAGCCGAGTCGAAATTTCCCATTGATAACAGCTAAACAGCTAGAAACGCCTATGGTAATCTGACAGGGGGCAGCACTGGACAAATATGGTGCTTTCACACCTTTTTATTATAAGGGAGAATTTTTTCTCCATGGTAACTGCAATGAATTTGTCTATAGAAGTTGAAATATGTCACAAACATATTTTAACTAACCCAAAGTTCACTCACGCCTAAACATTGCTTGGCACTGATACTGTTGTAACACACACACACACACACACACACACACACACACACACATAAACGAAAAAGCATTTAAGATTTTTGCAAAACTCTTCGTTTAGTCTGATGCGGAGAGGTATTTTTCTTGTTTGGCAAATCTTTACTAGGTGATGCTTCAAGTATCTAGTTATTCTCTGTTTGTAGCCGAAGTCGTATCAACTATCGCATAGGATGCTGCTTTTACCATTCTAAGTAAAATTGTCATCATTTTTGCTATCACTGCTATCTTGTATCATCTATAACGCTACATGGTTATGGCGGAGCATTTCGATAAAAAAAACAATAAAAAAAAAAAAGAAAGAAGGGCGTCTGTCTTACTGAGTCTGACTGTGAAGTCGAATAGTTAAAAAAAGGCAAGCTTGACAATTATTTGTAAGTGGTTATCCTGCTGGGTCGTGATAACATAACTTTTGGAGAACAAGGCCTATGTAATGAGATTCATAAGTGTTTTGATATTTGCAACAAGACTTCAGAGGTCATATAAGACACAGTGAATGATATTTTGATATTTCATGTTGACAGTCACTGCTCGAGATCCCTGACAGCATACATTAACACGATACATACATGCATGCGTACGTAGGTCCCTACGTACATACATATATGCATGCATGTATACATACATATAACATATAATA
>NW_026395297.1:0-1224 GCF_001194135.2 Octopus bimaculoides | reverse complement strand
TATTCACGCATCACAAGTATGGAAGCATTTGGTGAAGTCGATTTCACGTGTAAAGCGATTACACACACATCTCTGTTTTATATATACTATAGATATATAATATATACATATATATATAAATATATATTAGCAGATATTGAAATATATATATAATCTTAAGATATAAAGCTAAAGTTGTGTGTCTGTGTGAAGCCTTTTCAAAAGTTTATAGAAATCCACATTTTCCATTTTTTTGTAAAATTTTTTACATCAATGGAATTTTCTCGATGTGAACTTTCCAGTGCAGTAATTAGATTTTTTAAATTCCGTTTACTTTGTGTGATTTAAGAGAGATTTGGCTTTTGTTTCTTGCAACTTTTATATTTCTTCCATTCTATCTGTACTGGCGTTCTTACACATCGATCGCGCACTCAACATATAATATACAGAGTAAGAGTAAAAGAGGGAGAGAGAGAGAGAGAGAAAGAGATACATACAGTCATAGATTAACTTGGTTTAAGTCTATTCTTTCCTTCTATCTACCTTTTCACTCTTACTTTGTTCTTCTTCTTCTCTCCCATTTAATAGCTTTCTTCTATCCCTCTACCTCTAACATATTTTTCATAACATAGAAATGTAAAAACACACACAACCACACATATGTGATCTGTGACAACAACATACACATAAATACATACACACATCAACATTATAGATATAAAATTTAGTTTGTGTGTGTTTCTTATATAAACATGCGCACGCATTGCTATTTTATAACTGTCTTCCGTTCTCCCTTCCTCTCTTTCTCTCTTCATTGATCACATTCTCTATTCCTTTCTCTCCCCTCTCTCTCCCTCCCTCTTCTCTCTTGCTCTCTCAAATGCATACACGCGCACGTACACACAAGCATTCACTACAATATAAACAAGGCTGTGTAAATATACAAACTACAGAGCTTATGTAGACAGGACAACACATTGCAAATCAGTGAACTTCATTAGAAATGTGAAAACTACCTACCCTGCCATCTGTTATAATTTTTTGTTGTTCTGTTTAATATACATAGATTATGCCTCCGAACAAGAGAGTTTGCTGGGGAAAGAAAGCAACCGGTTTAAAAAGAGAGCAACAGACTGCAGCAATTCAACATATTCCAGAAGCTACTTTGAACATAATGCAAAATGGTGCATTATGTTTAAGCATACGTAAATTTCATCCGTCTAATTGGCTATAGAAATGCTTGTG
>NW_026395296.1:0-327 GCF_001194135.2 Octopus bimaculoides | reverse complement strand
TGCATCAATCGAAAACAACAGGAATACTAAAGGAAGGCTGGAATTTAAGACAAGAGAAAACCAAAATGTCTCATGCTATGTATTTAAAAATTCCTGAGTAGAACTTATCATTATTACCACCACCTTTGAAACTATTTTGAATAGTGAATTTAGTAACCTTGTATTAGACAGGTTAAGCTATTTATTACTGCTGCTAAATTTTCTACAGCCATCTTCACATTTCATGACTACCATTGGTGTCCATCAGGTACCGAACAAGGATTTTGGGTTATTTATGCTGTTTTTTTACTTAATTTTTGAGAGTGGTCAGGTTCATTTTTAGTATTC
>NW_026395295.1:0-320 GCF_001194135.2 Octopus bimaculoides | reverse complement strand
ATATATATACACACACACAGATACTCATGTGTGTGCATCTGTAGTTTCGTGTGCCTGCCAACAGCATTTGTCAAGTGGTCTTATTGTGTTTTTGTCTGCGTAATCTAGCAGTTTACCCACATATACTGGTAAGAGATGTACCAAGTTTTAAGGAAATACGTACTGGAATTGATACATTCGATTAAAATTCCGGCAAAGCAGAGCCACAGCATGACTGCAATCTAATGGCTGAAACAAGAGGTATATATGTATACATGCATACACTCACACAGACATACATGCATGTGTGTGTGTGTGTGTGTGTGTGTGTGTGTGTGTGT
>NW_026395294.1:0-420 GCF_001194135.2 Octopus bimaculoides | reverse complement strand
AGAGAGAGAGAGAGAGAGAGAGAGAAAGAGCGAAAGGAAGAAAATAGGAGAGACAGCGAAATGACAGAAACACACACCTACACACATTTCTCACACACAAACACACACACAGGTATTTAAATTAAAGCAACGTACAAAATTAACCTCTTTTTTCTTCATTATAGACATTCCGCATTAATATGCCGTCTTTACAGGTTACGGGTGCGTTGTTTAATCCACCCCTCCCTATAATAGCTCGTATGAGTACAAGTCGCCCGTCAGAATGATTACAGAGAGATTTATTGTAAGATAAACTTATATCAAACTTACCAATATAGTTGTTATTGTATACAGTAATATGTCAATATATATAACGAAATACGGCAGCGAGCTGGCGGAATTGTTAGCACGCCGGGCGAAATGCTTAGCGGTATTTTGTCT
>NW_026395293.1:0-360 GCF_001194135.2 Octopus bimaculoides | reverse complement strand
TGTGTGTGTGTGTGTGTGTGTATACATACACACATATATATATACATCTATATATATAGAGAAAGAGAGAGAGATATAGGGAGATACAAAAGGAGATACAAAAGAATTATGTGTGTGTGTTTGTATATGTGTGTTTGTGTGTGTGTGTGAACACTTTTTAATATAATATATAATCCATGTTTAGTATATACATATGTGTATGTGTGTATGTATATACTTATTTATGCATCACTTTGTGTATCTAAGTATTTATATAAATGTATATACATATACATGCACATATATACATATATGTACACCCACCGAGATGCATACACACACGCACGCACACACACATACACATATTTTTCATCTTTCAAA
>NW_026395292.1:0-316 GCF_001194135.2 Octopus bimaculoides | reverse complement strand
CCTGAAATGTCCCTCAGCTTTTTAGTGAGGGCCATGGTTTTGCGTTTAGCATGCTGGACTCATGGTCAAAAGCTCCTGGTTTCGATTACCTGTGTTCTTGAGCAAGGCTCTTCACTTACATGTCGCCCCAGTCGACTCAGCTATGAATGTGTCCCAGCAAAACCTGGAATGTTAAACCTGTGACAGGACTGGTATTCACTCCGGGAGATCGTTGGCGCAAGAACGCAACGCACTGCCAGTGCGGTGAAGCGAAACCACGTTCTTGAGATTGTCAGTGATCACTAAGCCACATAACTATATATATATAAATATATAT
>NW_026395291.1:0-323 GCF_001194135.2 Octopus bimaculoides | reverse complement strand
TATATATACCCACATACATATATATGTATCTATGTATGTATACATACAAATATATATATATGTGTGTATGTGTTATGTATGTGCGCAATTAAGTGTATGTATATATGTATATATAGATATATACACTCTCTCACTCTTTCACACAGACACACACACACACACACACACACACACATACGCAGGTACATATATGAACGTCCATATACAAATTTCTACACACGATCTTTCCCCTCCACATATATACACATACCTTATCAGATATACTACATACGAACACCTGTCTCTATATCTCAGCCATAATCACTCGAATACACACTCACGCA
>NW_026395290.1:0-306 GCF_001194135.2 Octopus bimaculoides | reverse complement strand
CCGGTTAAGTTGCTGGGAGTTTGGTTCGGACCAGGCCTCCAGATAGAGAAAAACTGGGCAGAGGTATTGAGCAGGATGGCTGCAGTAGTCAAGACCTGGTCTTGGCGGTGGCTATCCCTGAAAGGGAGGGCGGAGGTGGCCAATGTGTTTATTGCATCAGTCATTACCTACCGCCTGACCGTCGTGCCCTGTCCGGATTCATGGTTGATCAGGTTGGAGAGACAGCTCTTTCGCTTTTTGTAGAAGGGCAGGTCATCACTTGTGAAACGCTCTGTCTGCTGTCAAAAGCGTTTAAAGGGAGGTTTA
>NW_026395289.1:0-207 GCF_001194135.2 Octopus bimaculoides | reverse complement strand
ATTCCTCAGAGAAGTGTTCTTCATGCAAAATATACATCTGATGGAGTTCCATCACTTGTAAATTTTTGTCAACGGTGCAGAATAGGTTTCCCTACGGGGATTTACCGGAATCGAAACACATCCATCGTTCCCAACTGTTGGTTTTACAGACAAGATCCACATCTGGCTGCAATATATATGTATATATATATATATATATATATATAT
>NW_026395288.1:0-593 GCF_001194135.2 Octopus bimaculoides | reverse complement strand
TATTTCGTGGATGCATATTGTTTGATTTTGATTTTGCTGTCTAGACAGTATACTAGGGTCAGTTGGACACAGTCTCTGGGAAAACAATACCATGATGCAATTCACTCTGCCAGAAATTTGGAAATTTGGTAGTGCACGAAAACTGAAGGCAAGGTCTATGACAGCATTCAACAATGAGATGGACCTGTTTTAATCCCGAGGACAATTGAAAATACCACCCTACGAAGCTTTTGAACAAACTAAACATCATTTCCAATCGAACATGCTTTGGCTTGTCTCAGACGAAATACATGAACTGAAGGCAAGGACTATGGCAGCATTCACCAAATTAACCGAAGATACCATCTAGAAGAGTTGCAGGAGATTCCGAAAACGTCTACAGGTTGACGCCAATAGCGATTTTATTGAATACATTTACTGCTTAGTATTTCAAGATGTTTTATGTAATTTTGGTAAATATACCTATTAAAATGAGATGTCAGTGTTACTTTCATTTTTGGGTAATTTAGATGAGAGTTTATTCACTGCACCCTGTAAATATATATATATATATATATATATATAAGGTTTTTAAACTTTAAAATTGTCATATT
>NW_026395287.1:0-210 GCF_001194135.2 Octopus bimaculoides | reverse complement strand
TCCTGTATGCTAACCATTCTTGATATATGAAAATGTCTTCCTTGGTAGTCTATTCCACCTTTTTCCTGAAATGTAGGCTTATTACATTTAGCAGACGATAATCACTACACTCCATTGTTCTCATATCACTCGAGGAGGCTGACAAAGTGTTTCTTTCTCCACATGCTGTCATGAATAAATTATGTTAAAAAAAAATTACAAAAAAAAAAA
>NW_026395286.1:0-215 GCF_001194135.2 Octopus bimaculoides | reverse complement strand
ACACACACACACACACACACACATATATATATATATAAATATGTATATATGTTTACACATATGTATATGTGTATATATAATTTGATATACACAGAATTTAAATATTTATCACTCACTGGACGGAATACTTTTATTGTTGATCCTTCCTATAACGGAACAGTAAACCACACACACACACACACACATACACACACACATACACACACATACACATA
>NW_026395285.1:465-962 GCF_001194135.2 Octopus bimaculoides | reverse complement strand
AGAAGAAGAAGAAGAAGAAGAAGAAGAAGAAGAAGAAGAAGAAGACGTGACATGGACATCATGGAAACCAAGTTGCCCCAAACTCTGATGGTCTTTGGGTGTGTCTCCTGTGAGGGTGACGTCATGCTGTTCCATATCTTTGAAAAGGGCCAAAGGCTTACTTCAGATGGTTACGTGACGATACTGGAGACTGCATTGAAACCCTGACTGGGGATTCTTACTGCTGGAAGGCCACATTTGGCAGCAGAATTCGGATCTAACCATACCTTGAGAAAGAGTCAGAAATGGTTTTTGGAGATTTTCTACGACTTTATCAGGTCCGTTTTGATGTCACCTAATTTTCCAGATCGTAATCCGATGGATTACTATGCGTGGGGCATTTAAAAACGATACCAACTGCTGTGTTTGCAGCACCAAGGCCGAGTCGGTTGCGAAAATCAAGGAGGTGTTCGAAGATCTTCCCGATGACACAGTGAGGAACGCATGCGCCAGGTTCC
>NW_026395285.1:0-405 GCF_001194135.2 Octopus bimaculoides | reverse complement strand
CTCTTAGCCATAATCCAATTGATATCTGTTGCTCTTTTAAAATGCCCTTAGTTTAGGTTAGTATAATGTGGTTTTCTATTCCTTGTATGCAAACTTTAACCTGAACACTCTTTATACGTCGATCATATTACAAACAAAACTTCTTGAACCGTTTACATAATTTGACTGTGGCTCTGACAGCTTGGAGCTATAATCTTTTAGTAAGAGAAGTTCTTTCTGGTTTTATGAAGCCTATCCTCTCAAAGTTGGTAGTGAGACGGTTAGTCACGTAGCTAAGTGCACCAATAATCGTGCCGATGGCTTAACAGTATACATGTATGTTAGAATACATCGCTGTGTATGTATATATGTAGGAATGTGTTTGCATGTGGAGAAAGAAAGGGGGGATGAGCAAGGGAGAGAAGG
>NW_026395284.1:0-207 GCF_001194135.2 Octopus bimaculoides | reverse complement strand
TTATAAAGTTTAATAAGGAGCTCAAATTTCACCCCCTCCCCCAATTTTAACATTTCCTCCATTTATTTATCTTTTTCATCCATTTATTTATTTATCTGTCTATCTATTTGTCCCTGTCCGTTTATTTATAAAATATATTTGTCAACTAAATGTGGCAGTCCTATAGAAGACAGTGTTACTGTTGTTTTTAGCCCCAGGAAGACATTC
>NW_026395283.1:0-220 GCF_001194135.2 Octopus bimaculoides | reverse complement strand
CTATCTATCTATCTATCTATCTATCTATCTATCTATCTATCTTTCTAATAATATTTTTACTTCCTCTGTCAGCACAGTTAAAGCATTATAACCTAATGTAACAAAAACTCTTCTTTTGTCTTTTATACAATTCTTTTTTTTTTTTGCAGACTTTTCCATTTGACTATAGTATTTCATCACATCGCTCAAAGCTCTAAGACAAATAATTGCACACACACAC
>NW_026395282.1:130-264 GCF_001194135.2 Octopus bimaculoides | reverse complement strand
ATATTGCAGATCAAAGGAGAGACTACATTCAACATTGACTTGGGTATAGTTACATGTCATGATGTGGGTTTGTGTCCTACATGCAGCTGTCAGAATTTTTTCACCAGACTTCAACTGTCTGGTTTTGCAGTGTT
>NW_026395282.1:0-120 GCF_001194135.2 Octopus bimaculoides | reverse complement strand
GGATGCCCTTTCTGATGCCAACCACTTTACAGAGTGTATTGAGTGCTTTCCACATGGAACCAGCATGGGCGCTTTCTATATGGAACCAGCATGGGTGCTTTTATGTGACATCAGGACAAG
>NW_026395281.1:0-263 GCF_001194135.2 Octopus bimaculoides | reverse complement strand
GTTACTTTCCGTTTGTTCCCGTTACTTTCCGTTAGTTCCCGTTACTTTCCGTTAGTTTCCGTACTTTCCGTTAGTTTCCGTTATATTCCGTTATTTTCCGTTAGTTTCCGTTAGTTTCCGTTACTTTCCGTTAGTTTCCGTTACTTTCCGTTAGTTCCCGTTACTAGTGTTAGGGTTAGGGTTAGGGTTATGGTTAGGGTTAGGCTTACAGTTCGGGTTAAGTTTAGGGTTAGGTTTAGGGTTTGGGTTAGGCTTAGGGTTAA
>NW_026395280.1:0-358 GCF_001194135.2 Octopus bimaculoides | reverse complement strand
ATATATATATATGTACGTATCTGTCTGTGTATTTTGTTAATATTGGCCTTTTCCTTAAAATTAATGCAAAGTTAAGAAAAGTCAATGTAGATACAAATATACATACATACATACATACATACATATTACGTATATACAATTATATGTATGTATATATGTATGCATGTGTGTTTAGGTAGAATGAGAGCTACACACATACAAACACATTCTTACACTTTATAAATACACCTATACATGTGTATACGGTACTCTCGTTTTGTAGACGTCAGTGCTAGCTTCTGTAACAATCCGTTACTAAAGTACATTGTTCTCAAGCCATGCTCATTCATTATGAATAACGGCAATACATCGACACACA
>NW_026395279.1:0-583 GCF_001194135.2 Octopus bimaculoides | reverse complement strand
TTTAACTTTTTATCTTAATTTCTTCTTATTCCCTCATTGATTTTTCATGTACAGAAACTAATGCTCAGCAGATATTTCACTACTAAATTGTGATTTCTAGATTCATATCTCTTTTGACATTTTTTTATTTAGGCCTGTTCCTTGTAATTACAATGCCCACCCTAGTTTACCTATCTAGCAAAGGATCTTTGTGATTTGACGGCCAACACTTGTTTTCTTAATGAAACGCTTTCAAACTTGGGACACTGGTAGAATGTGTCATACAAAACAACTTTTTCTCTTAGCCTTCTTAACAAAAAATTGTACATCGCAAGTTATTTCATGTTAAAGTTGTCGTATTTCTGTAATTTCAACCAATCACTGACGTCTATTCAGCTGAATACAGTCAGTGCTCTATAAATTTCTGCCGGTGTTAAGTGTGTTATTCCCTGTGACATATTTCATCCGGTTTAATCGTAATTTATACGCATATATTGTTTATATAATAAATTACGCTGTGCGTATCTTTGTGTGTATATTTTTGCCATAATCTCACTCATAACCCTAACCCTAACCCTAACCCTAACTCTAAAACCCGAACCCT
>NW_026395278.1:0-347 GCF_001194135.2 Octopus bimaculoides | reverse complement strand
CTCCCCACCATCGCTTGACAATCAATGGTGTGTTTATGTCCCCGTAACTTACCGGTTCAGCAAAAAAGACAGACAGAATAAGTACTAGACTTGTAAAGTCCTGGGGTTGATTTGTTCGACTAAAAGGCAGTGCTCCAGCATGACTGCAGTTAAATGACCGAAAGAATTTTTTAAAATAGAATACAAGGGGTTTAGTTCACTGATGATCCAAACCAACAGGAACGCTATGTAAGTACTGTAAATGATCATCCATAATAGAAGGCTCCCGAGTTAGCCAGTCTATATTAAAGGCAAAAAAATGAGCATCTTGGGTAATTTAGAGCTGTACTTCTCAAACTATCTGATGT
>NW_026395277.1:0-749 GCF_001194135.2 Octopus bimaculoides | reverse complement strand
TGATGTATGTGTGAATGTGTGTATAAAGTAACATATATCTGGGACATTAATGGGTTTATCCATTTTCTGCTTACAAGTACAGACTGTATATCCTCTAGACACTTGTAATATATGCAGTTACATTACCAACATACGTGGTTTGAAGATTTAGCGGTAAAGAGAAGTTGTCCTTGTATTTCCAAACAATATTGCAATATCAAAAAATCAAAATAAAAAACCACATTTCTGTAGCGATTCGAAGTAAGCAAATCCTCTTGGAATAACCAGTAATATTGGATATTTTACTGTTTAGGCACGTTTCTCGGCGGAAGCAAACAGTTTTTTTCCCCTTTTAGAGCCGTAAATATATCTCCTTATTAACCACTGTTTGCTCTCTAAACATTGATAGCTCAATATAAAACGACAAGATGGTTTATCTCCAAATCAAATGCCATTGTATGTGATGGCACCTCTAATTAGTATTACCCCTATTCACTTCATTCACTTTGTATCCTTTTTTTTTCGTTTGTATTTGTTGTTCATTTTATATCATTATTTCAACTGTGATACATCTAATTTTGTAATTTATCTTTTACTCATTTCGCCAATGATCCAATTCATGTATGAAATCATAGCTTCATTCATAGGTCAATGCTATGCAGTGTTTCATTTGCGACAGGAGGATGAAGAAGAGGATGTAGAGGATGCAGAAGAGGATGCATTAAGAGTTGTTGTTATGGTATTTGCTTCTTAACAAATAAAGAGATACA
>NW_026395276.1:0-227 GCF_001194135.2 Octopus bimaculoides | reverse complement strand
ATATATATATATATTTATATATATATATATTCATATTATTATTCATTTATATATATTTATATATATATACTTATTTATATATTTTTATTTATTTATATATATCTATATATATATTTATTTATATATATTTATTTATATATATATATTCATTTATATATACATTTATTTATATATACATTTATTTATATATATTCATTTATATATATTTATTTATATATATATATATA
>NW_026395275.1:0-364 GCF_001194135.2 Octopus bimaculoides | reverse complement strand
CATATATATATACGGCGGCTTTCTTTCAGTTTCCGTCTCTTAAGTCAGCCCCTATCCACACAGATACACTTACACATTTTCACATACACACAGGCACGCGCACCTTCGTTTTGGGATCACCAATTCTTTATTATCTCCTCTTCTTTCAAACTCTTCCGTCAAACCTTTTTTTCCAACTAGTCGCCATGCTTGACCGCTAAATCCACGTTTTTTCTTTATTTTCTCTTTGCTTATTTTCTCATATTCCTTTCTGTTCAAGAGCGTAGGCTTGAAACGTAAAAGACTGTCTCACTTTCCTGAGCGTCAAACTAATACACCTGCTTGTTGTTCATACACTTGACTTCGTCTTTTTCATATATATATA
>NW_026395274.1:0-576 GCF_001194135.2 Octopus bimaculoides | reverse complement strand
TATATATATATATATATATATATATATATATACAAATACATACACACACATACATATATATATATATTTCTATTTATACACACATAAGCCACTCATACAGACATAAATAAAGATATATGTGTATTCAGATAAGAATATGTGCGCCTGTATACATGCATATATTGGTGCTATAACTTATACCAAGTACTTGGACAAACTAATGGATTTATTAATACGACGAGAAATACCAGCTTCAGGATAGTTCTTCCTTACTTATATAATATTTATATAATATATGGCATGTATCATTTGTATCTCTATAAAACTACATAGATTAATATATTCTTTCAAAATTTAAGACAATAGCATAACATTTGAAGAAATCTTCTCTATCTCGAACAGGGTCAGCAAACTATTAGTAGGAGATATGAAACCAGCTAACATCCAATGTCATCACCTAATTTAAGGGAAGCGCTAAAATGGAAAGGAATCTGTCTACCTGCCTATTTGCCTTACACATTCTTACACGTTCTTTTTCATGTTATGTCGTAGAAATGTTATGTCATGGTGTGATTCAATTTATTTTCTGATTATATA
>NW_026395273.1:0-409 GCF_001194135.2 Octopus bimaculoides | reverse complement strand
TCTGGTCTATTGGCCTTAATCTCTCTATCTGTGTGTATTGGCATATCCCATTGAATGGTTGCTTTCTCGTTTTCTGTGACATTTTCTGGTGTGTGTTTATACCATCTTTTTTCTGTTGCTATTCCATATTGTTGGCATAGCTTCCAGTGTATATAGGTCCCAGTTCTGTCGTGTCTGTGAATATATTCCTTCTTAGCCAGGACTGGGCAGCCAGAGATAATATGATTTATTGTTTCTTGTCCGTCGCCACATATTCTGCAGTTACTTGTAATGTTTCTTTTCATTATATGTTTTTGGTAATTTCTGGTGGGGAGGCTTTGGTCTTGTGCAGCAATTAAAATCCTTCAGTCTCTACTTTAAGTCCTGAGCTTCTCAGCCATTGCTGAGATTTTTCTCTGTCTATTTCTTT
>NW_026395272.1:0-376 GCF_001194135.2 Octopus bimaculoides | reverse complement strand
TATATATATATATATATATATACATATTTTAAAAACATACATCTATATATACATACATACGTAAATATATATATATCTCTCTCTATATATATATATGTATATATATGTTAAAAATGGGGAAGGCCGGTTTATGGGATTGCCTTAGGTTTCCCGTCCATAAAGGGTTTAGCTTTATGGCGTATCATCAGATCCCAAAACCTGTTTGCCCAAGACTCTTGGTTCCATAAACCGGCCTTCCCCATTTTTAATTTGTACCGCTCTGTATTTTAGTGTGCTTCTTTCGGATTTATGTTTTTACAGACGATATGTATGTGTGTGTGTGAGCGTGTGTTACATACATACACACATATATGCATACATACATACATACATACAT
>NW_026395271.1:0-386 GCF_001194135.2 Octopus bimaculoides | reverse complement strand
TTTAAGCAAGAGGTCGCGCGAAAATACTACGTTAAAATAGAGAATAGAATTTGCTAAAGATTTGTGATGATATTAGGATCATATTACATCATTACAAATTTAAAAAGTACCGGATACACGATCAAATGATTGTCAACTTATATAGAGAAAACGTTTTTGCTGTCAATAGGACGCCATCTTTGAAAAAAGTGAACGGAGATTAAGCAATATTTCAAGCGGAGCAACTCTTATTTCTTCATGACGCTCTTCAGTGTTTTTGGCTAGCATACAGTTACAGGAGTCATTTCATTCTATACAGAGATAATTATATTACCGTACTAGGCTTTAAAGATTAAGCAGTAATGTGTGAATAAGTGTATATGCATATATTTTATGCTCTAACGTTT
>NW_026395270.1:0-522 GCF_001194135.2 Octopus bimaculoides | reverse complement strand
CACCCTGGAAAATGCCACATGAAATTCTTACATCTCCAGCATTCAGAGATGCATTGTCACGAATTATTATTATTATTATTATTATTATTATTATTATTATTATTATTATTATTATTATTGACTTTGCTTTCATCCTTTCGGGGTCGATTAAATTAGTACCAGTTACGCACTGGGGTCGATGCAATTGACTTAATCCCTTCCCCAAAATTTGAGGCTTTGTGCTTCCAGTAGAAAAGATTATTATTATTATTATTATTATTATTGAGTGAGAGAGCAGTCCTTGCCTAAGTAGTGACACTAGAGTAAAATATATGAAGCCCATTATACCCATCATGACTACCCGTCTGGTAAGGGTACACCAGGCACATGCATCACAACCATATGTGCGCGACATGGTGATCTCATATCAAGATAAACAGCGCATGACCACGCAAGTGGGACCCAGTTAGAATTTTCTTCAGGTCGAGTAGCGCATCCCGCTCAAAAGTTCCCTGAATAAGGTTTGTTTAAGGATGTTGAGCA
>NW_026395269.1:0-947 GCF_001194135.2 Octopus bimaculoides | reverse complement strand
TTTGTTTTTTATTTATATTCTTGTAAAATTTATGTGGGATATAGAATATATAGAATATGGAATATGTAATATATAATATAAAAAAAGACGGATGGTACAATGAAATGAAGTATTTAATGTCTTATTGAATATATGGAATATGTCTTATTGAATATATGAAATATTGAGTGTTCAATATAAAGGTTAAATATATAAATATATAAAGGCGAATACGTATTTTCTATACCTTGTGGTATTTCATCATGGCCGGTATGACAGACTATCTATCTATCTATCAATCTATCTCTCTCTTTCTCTGTCTGTCTGTCTCTCTCTCTCTCTCTCTCTCTCTCTCTCTCTCTCTCTCTCTCTCTCTCTCTCTCTCTATCTATCTCTCTATCTATCTATCTATTTATTTATCTATCTATCTATCTGTCCGTCTGCCTCTCTGTCTGTCTGTCTGTCTGTCTAACTATATACGAAGAAACGTATAAAGGAAGGTAATAAATCTTTTGTAGTCGGTTGCCTGAGCACGAAAGGCTACAGCATTGGGTTCAGATATGCAATCATCAAACCTTTGATGAGAACATAGAGCGCGGGCGGTGTGAAACGTGTGGTCATGTACTACTCAGCAAGGCTGTCTATGTCAAACGTTTGAAGACTTGTGAAAAATCATGCATAAGCCACGTCCTTCCTCCTAGAGCGGGTGATTTCACGTGTGTAGTGTGGAATAGTACTTGCAAGTTGATTTCAAGTCTGAAGAGACATGTGCCGGTTCACAGAGACCATACCTCACATAAGTGAGCTGATCAACCCAGTGGAATATATAATTTTCATTTTTCACCTACACTTCAAACCATGCAGATCAGCAGTGGGATGAAGACTCGTCTGGGAGGTCATGGACGGAAGCTCAGAGAGTCTGAAAGTCAGCAATCATCTGTGAAGATGGCGCAATGATCATGTATGTA
>NW_026395268.1:0-265 GCF_001194135.2 Octopus bimaculoides | reverse complement strand
TTGCCCCAACAGGTCTTTGCAAGCCGAGTTTAGTGTTCAATGAAGACGTTCGGATGGGTGACAGTCTACAAATTTAGTTCGATTTCGATTACACTTGTCTCAACAGATCTTCGCAAGTGGAGTTTAGTGTCCAAAGAAGGAATGTTACGCATAAGTGAGCTGGTTACATCCCTGGCAGAGACCTTGGATTTTGGTCTCACTTGGCTTGCCGGCTTTTCTCACGCACAGCATATTTCCAAAGGTCTCGGTCAGAAGGCATTGCCTC
>NW_026395267.1:0-319 GCF_001194135.2 Octopus bimaculoides | reverse complement strand
ACAGCTTTCATAAATGAACCTCGGACACCAAAACATATATTTCATTTTTTTTATATAATATTTTTATCTATAATATACTTACTTTGATATCTATCGGTATCAATTTAGCTCTTTATCTATCCCTCTACCCCCGTCACACATCCACACAGTCAATATATGTGCGTATGTACGTGATCATGCATGTGTACATGGATGTCTGCATACGTATACATCTGTGTACACACATATATATATCTATATGTACATAAACAGATTGGTATATGCAGAAGTATGTATACTTATATATGTATATATATATATATATATATATATATATATA
>NW_026395266.1:0-359 GCF_001194135.2 Octopus bimaculoides | reverse complement strand
TGATATAAATGATAATAGTGATGGACATGAAAATGATGATGATGATGATGATGATAATGAAGATGATAATGATGATAAGTAGTGACATTGATGAGGATGTTGAGGATAATGATGATGATGATGATGATGATGATGATGATGATAATGGCAATGACAATGAAAGTGATAATGATGACGGTGGTCGTAGTAGTAGTGGTGATGATTGTGGAGGTGATGGTGGTGGATGTGGTGGTGGTGGTGATGATAGTGGCGATGGTTATGAGGATGATGGTAGTGATGGTGGCAGTAGTTGTAGTGACAGTAATAATAATGGTGAGCCTGAAAACGACGATGATGATGATGATGGTGATGATGATGAT
>NW_026395265.1:0-286 GCF_001194135.2 Octopus bimaculoides | reverse complement strand
TATATACATATATATATGCAACTTTTGTAGATAGGTGCAGGAGTGGCTGTGTGGTAAGGGGCTTGCTTTCCAACAACATGGCTCTGGGTTCAGTCCCAGTGTGTGACACATTGGGCTAGTGTCTTCTACTATAGACTCGGGTTGACCAAAGCCTTTTGAGTGGATTTGGTAGACGGAAACCAAAAGAAGCCCATCGTATATATGTGTTTGTGTGTCTGTGTTTACGTTCCTGTAACTTAGTGGTTTGGCAAAAGAGACCGATAGGATAAGTACTAGGCTTACAAAG
>NW_026395264.1:0-227 GCF_001194135.2 Octopus bimaculoides | reverse complement strand
GAATGTATGTATGAATGTATGAATGTATGTATGTATGTATGTATGTATGTTTGTATATGTATGTGTGAGTATGTATTTGTATGTATTTGTAGATATGTATGTACGAGTATGTATGTATATGTGTGTATATACGTATTTTTTGTGCGTATGTATATATATGTGTGTGTGTTTGTGTATACATATATATATGTACACGTTTATATATGTGCACACACACACACACACAC
>NW_026395263.1:0-298 GCF_001194135.2 Octopus bimaculoides | reverse complement strand
GGTTACGACGACGAGGGTCCCAGTTGATCCGATCAACGGAACAGCTTGCTTGTGAAATTAACGTGCAAAGTGGCTGAGCGCTCCACAGACACGTGTACCCTTAACTTAGTTCTCAGGGAGATTCAGCGTGACACAGAGTGTGACAAGGCTGGTCCTTTGAAATACAGTTACTACTCATTTTCTTTTTCAGCTGACTAGACTTAGAGGAACGTAAAATAAAGTGTCTTGCTCAAAGACAACGCGTCGCCGGAATTGAACTCACGACCTTACCATCGTGAGCCGAATGCCCTAACCACTA
>NW_026395262.1:0-254 GCF_001194135.2 Octopus bimaculoides | reverse complement strand
ATATATATATACGTATATCAGCATATGTATATAAATATATTATATATATAAATGTATGTGTGTATGTATACATGTCTCTCTCTATATATATATGTATGTATGTATGTATATATTAATATATATACATTTCTGTGTATATACAGTTACATGTATATATCTATGTAAATGCAGATATACACATATATACATGTATACATATGTATTCACACATATATGCATGTATGAGAAAATATGCACGTATTTGACTACACATA
>NW_026395261.1:0-267 GCF_001194135.2 Octopus bimaculoides | reverse complement strand
TTTAAAGGATCCCGGAGAGAATCGGGTACTTAAATGGTAGCCACAGAAAACCAGAATGCATATGTAGATCAGAATTTAGATTGGTAGACCGGTGAGATACCCCGGGTGTCTGCCAAGTTTGACCATGTGTTAAGGCAGCACAATCGGTCATTTTGTCCATTCGTCTCCTCGGACTTAGTATGTGATTTGAGGAACGTTTAGCTCATATTTCTAGCAGGTCATATGGGTGTAAAGAAGACCCTACATTGCTATTGGTATTGCTTTTTT
>NW_026395260.1:0-239 GCF_001194135.2 Octopus bimaculoides | reverse complement strand
CTATCTAGCACCTTCGGATTATCTCTACTCAACTCTCACTACCACGGCTAGACTTCCTCTATTTATATGTCTTGGGCGAGCTACTTCTTCGCTTGGGGGCGTCGACACAACAGATAATATACCCACTTTATTGACAGATACACGAGTGCATTTTTTTCTTGACTTATGGACTCTTAGACGACTTGCACACATATACATGAATATACATACAAATATATACATACATACATATATATATA
>NW_026395259.1:0-367 GCF_001194135.2 Octopus bimaculoides | reverse complement strand
GAAGAAGAAGAAGAAGAAGAAGAAGAAGAAGAAGAAGAAGAAGAGGGAATGTAGGTGGTATGGTAGTAGCAAGGTATTAAATGGTCTAGTGACCTAAAAGTATATCGTTATGAATTATAACAGTGATTGGGACTGTTTTTTGATGAATTCTTGGGAATCTTTCGAGTGTGTCATTTTTAGTATTTGCGTGTGTGTTTGTGTTATTTGTTGTAGACGCGTTCAAGAGGGGTCTGTATTTTGTAATAAAGAGAGTCTCTTTACTAATTCGTTGGCTACAGGTTGTATTGTCCCTGAATTGGTAGAGGAGGAAAATTCTAAAGCTTGGATTTTTGTTATTGGCGCAAATGTCTATGTGTTGGCTGAATGC
>NW_026395258.1:0-249 GCF_001194135.2 Octopus bimaculoides | reverse complement strand
TATATTAATGTATGTATATGCGTGTAAATAAGTATTAATGCCAATCTAAATGAATTTACACGTACATAATACATACATACACACACACACACACACATATATATATATAGGTAGGTATGTATGTGTGCCTATGTGTGTGTGTGTGCGTAATCTTTTATAATAGAAATGCAAGTGAAATCAAAATATAATAATAATATTGATAATAGCAATAATAATAATAATAACAATAATAATAATAATAATAATAAT
>NW_026395257.1:0-280 GCF_001194135.2 Octopus bimaculoides | reverse complement strand
TGGCACAAGGCCAGTAATTTGGGGGAAGAGGATAAATCGATTACATCGACGCCAGTGTTTAATTGGTACTTTTTTTGTATTGGTACCGAAGGGATGAAAAGTAAAGTCGACCACGACGGCATTTCAACACAAATAGATAAAGATACACGAAATAGAGCTGAGCATTTTGCCCGGCTTGCTAACAATTCTACCAGCTCGCTGCCCTAATACACTGATAATATTGATTTCAACTTTTGACTCAAGGCCAGCAGATTTGGAAGAGGGGCTTAGTCGATTAGGT
>NW_026395256.1:0-311 GCF_001194135.2 Octopus bimaculoides | reverse complement strand
TTTGCAAACTTTACAATAGTCCATACGCCTATTTCTCTCGATATCTTTGAATTTAATGTTGTTGTTACTGTTGTAATTATTGTTGTTGTTGTCTTCGACATCGTCGTCGTCGTTGTTTTCTTCTTCTTCTTCTTCTTCTTCTTCTTCTTCTTCTTCTTCTTCTTCTTCTTCTTCTTCTTCTTCTTCTTCTTCTTCTTCTTCTTCTTCTTCCGTTTCTTAGTCTATTGTCTCATATAATCAGGCTCGTTACTCGCGCTACTATTTGCTACTCTTTCCAACTATATCCATTACACTATCTCCCCTCCCCTCCT
>NW_026395255.1:0-264 GCF_001194135.2 Octopus bimaculoides | reverse complement strand
GTAGTGGTTTTCTGATTGCAGCCTTCCCGTGAAATCCGGCTTTGTGCAGCCCCTGGCGAACAGTTGTTTTGTGGAAACTGGGTTCTTGAGGTGGCCATAAAGTTCCGCAGTAATCTTGGGAGCTGTACTTTTGTGATCCTTTCTAACAATTCGTGTAAGAGTCTGACGATCCCTATCTGAAAATGTTGGTGTTTTCCGGAATTTTGTTTCGACAAGGAGGTTTTTTCCTCTTTCTCAAAGGTTGTCATTACTTTCGAGACAGTA
>NW_026395254.1:0-375 GCF_001194135.2 Octopus bimaculoides | reverse complement strand
AGGCTATAGTAGAAGACACTTGCCCAAGATGCCTCGCAGTGAGACTGAACCCGGAACCATGTGGTTGGGAAATAAACTTCTTACCAGAGAGCCACTCCGAAGAATTACGACACAAACATGGGAGAGTTAGAAAGAATGACAAATCTTCTACATTGCCAGTTTAGATTAGTTTTAAATGTAAGTAAAATTGATTTCTTAAATTATTAAACAAGCCCCTTACATAGACCCCAATATATGGTTAATAATGAGATGATCTTTATGCAAGACCGAATATGAAGTCAATCCTAGTAATATTTTAACTCACAAGTTATAAACTATTAGAACACAAAATGTTTTTTTTTCGATTGTTTATATCTGTAGAGTTTCGAAAACAAT
>NW_026395253.1:0-617 GCF_001194135.2 Octopus bimaculoides | reverse complement strand
TATATAATGAATAAATAATAAAATATACATTAAATATTCATGAATTCTTGTAGACATTTGGCAAATACAACTACAATCATTAAATTTTAATGATTTGAGAGAGATAATTTTGGGAATTATTGGAATTCTATTAGTTGCTAATGAAGGCTAATGTTATACATAACGTTCTACTTGTTTCACTCACTAGACAGCGGCCATGCCAGGGCAGTGTCTGGAAGGGTTTAGTCATACAAACCGACTCCAGTATTTATTTGTTAAGCCTGATATTTATTGTGTCAGTAATTGTGCCGAACCGTTAGCTTACGGAAATGTAAACATCGCACCACCTGGTTTTCAAAGAGTGAGGCTAACAAACACACATACACATATGTGACGAAAGTAATAAACAATTATCTTAAGAACATCATTAGTTAATAATTCGAAATAAATTGCACTCGTTTTATTATTACTGGATTCATATTTTGCTGTAACGGGAATATGGGGATTGAACCACGGTAAAATATACGGGTAAATGTGGATACACCGGACCAAGTTATTCTTATATCGCAACAATAAATGGTCCCAAGATTATAATGAATTTAGAGTGCCAACATGTCCTGTTCTACTTATATATATAT
>NW_026395252.1:0-496 GCF_001194135.2 Octopus bimaculoides | reverse complement strand
ATGGAATTTTTTAACTGCGAAGATTAATGATAACGCCTCTTTTTCAATCTAGCTGTAGTTTCTTTCCGTTGGTAACAGAACTCTTGATGCATGTGCAATAGCTTTGATTTTACCATCATTAAATTTATGCAATATCACCGCTCCTATGCCATATTCACTGGCATCTGATGCCACAATTATTTTCAATTTGGGGTTGAAATGAGTTAATGATAACTCTGAAGTTAACCGCTTTTTTAGTTCCTCGAATGATTTCTGACATTCGTTTGTCCAGCTACATTTCGAGTCCTTCTTTAGTAATTTGTTCAATGGAGCTCTTAGCTCATACATTTTAGGTATGTACAACTGGTAATAACTTACCAACCCTAAAAATGCTTGTAGTGTTGTTTTGTTAGTGGGAGCATGCATTTTTTTTTATCGCGTCAATCCTAGAAGGGTCTGGTCTTCGTCCGTTTTCATCGATCACCTGTCCTAAGTACTTTATTTTGGTAAAAAAAAA
>NW_026395251.1:0-220 GCF_001194135.2 Octopus bimaculoides | reverse complement strand
TCCGGGTATAGGAGGTTTATCCGGGATTTTTAGAAGGAATTTGTCCAAAGTCTTCTTGAACTTTGTGGGGTCTGTTTTAACTTTAATGCGGGGCTAATTGAGGTGAAATAATTGTGCCGTATTGTTGTTATTTGAGGCGAGTAGTATTTATGTTGTGGGTGGATAGCACGGGGTCCAAGTGTTTGATGTATTTTAAAGGCGATGTGAACATCATTTGGAC
>NW_026395250.1:0-544 GCF_001194135.2 Octopus bimaculoides | reverse complement strand
TATTATTATTATTATTATTATTATTATTATTATTATTATCATTAATTCATTATTATTATTATTATTGTTATCATTCATTATTATTATTACTATTATTATTATCACTATCATTATTATTATTGTTATTATTATTATTATTATTATTATTATTCATTCATTCAGTCATTCGTTTATTCATCTGTTCGTTCTTTTCTCGACACACCGTCTGTTTACCTGACTCATTCCTTCGTTCATTCCTTTCTTCTGTCGTTTTGTCACTCGTTCTTTCGTCTGTTCCTTCATTCATTCTCTGTGCGTAAACAAAACCGACTGACAGGTGGAAGACATGAAGCACCAGCAGACAGCAGAGGAATTAATGTGGCCTCGTCGCATAATGACGATGATGATGATAATGATGGTGATGATGATGAAGATGGTGATGATGATGAAGACAGTGATGATGATGATAATGATGATGATGATGAGGGGGAGGAGGAGGAGGAGCGTGTCTGTAGATTTGAGTTTGTGTCTGTATATGTGTCAGAGTGTGAGCACCTGTCTGTCT
>NW_026395249.1:0-698 GCF_001194135.2 Octopus bimaculoides | reverse complement strand
CATATGCAATGGGCTTCCAGATTTTCTCTACCAAATTCACTCACAAAGTATTGGTCGGCCCAGGTCTATAGTAAAAGACACTTGACCAAGGTGCTGCACAATGAGACTGAATCAGAAACAAGTGATTGCAAAGCAAGCTTCTAAACCACACAGCTATATATACACATGCATGATACACACATTTCAATATATAATTGATGTTTCTTTTTAAAATCCACAGCTCTATGGGCAGCTACTCTAGTTCATTCACTGGAACTTTAGGTTCATGTCCAACCCAATGCATTTTACTGTTATGGAAACTATGGATGGCAATACAGTGTATTAAGATTTATACAATACAGTCATAGTATAGCAGAATATTATACATAAATTGTCAAGTTTCCTCTACAGTTAATATTGTTTATTTCTTGATGTTATGTATTTTCTCAGATTGCTTTAGGTACATATGTAAATCATCAGTAGATGCAGACACCTCTTTACAGCCCCCGCCCCCAACTCCCATCATTTCAACTGAATATACTGGAGCTATGTAAAATGAAGTACCTTGCTGAAGGACACAACACATTACTTGGCCCAGGAATTAAAACCATAACCACATGATCATAAGCCTAACACCATAATCACTTGGCCACACATCTTCACTTCTTGTAGCAATGATAAAGATAACTCTCAAGGTGCAAGAAGTGACAAATGTAGAA
>NW_026395248.1:0-331 GCF_001194135.2 Octopus bimaculoides | reverse complement strand
TATATATATATATATATATATATTCATATATATATGTATACATATATATACATATATATATATATAATTGGTGATATATATATATATGAATATATACATAAATAAATAAATATACATATATGTGCATATGTATGCATATATATTTATAAATATATTTATACATCTATCACCAATTACGCACACACACAGACACACACACACACACACACACATATATATATGTATATATATATATATATATACAGTTATCATCAATTATATATATATTTGTATGTATGTGTATGTAGGTATGTATTTATATGTATATATATATATATATGTATATATATAT
>NW_026395247.1:0-253 GCF_001194135.2 Octopus bimaculoides | reverse complement strand
ATTTTTTATCTTTTACTTCTTTTGACCATTGGACTGTGGCCATGCTGGAACACTGTCTTGATGGTTTTAGTCAAAATAATCAACTCTAGCACTCTCTTTTTTCCAAGGCTGGTACTTATTCTATCAGTCTTTTTTTGCAGGGATGTCAACAAACCAACATTGGTTGTCAGGCAATGTGGAGTCACACACATGTTATTTCACTTAGAGATAGCAACACTATATATCTTTTATCTTTTACTTGTTTCAGTCATTA
>NW_026395246.1:0-571 GCF_001194135.2 Octopus bimaculoides | reverse complement strand
ATATATATATGTATGTATGTATGTATGTATGTACACCCATATTGTTGTGTAGGTGTATATATATGCGTATGTGCATATATATATTCAAGGAGAAGGGAAAAGAGAGTACAAGAGAGAGAGACAGCAAGACACATCGTGAGCGAGACTATTCTTTTTTGTTTGTGTGTGTGTGTCTGTGTGTAATATTTTGTAGCTTCCTTCGACAATACATTACTGCAAAATTTATCACCCAATCGTTAGTTTCTAGTCTATATTTTATCTGTAAATGTACTTTATTCGGCTTAAAACTACACTTAGCACAGAAGCAATTGTTCAATCACGTCTATTTCACATCTCACAACAACAACAACAACGGCAACAGCAATAAGATATTATTATTATTATTATTATTATTATTATTATTATTATTTCTTTTTGCCTCAGATTTCTACAGTTCAGTTTCACAATCTCTTCTGCTTGAATGAAGCTTACCAATGCAATCTACATATGTAGCCTAGATCTGAATATTCCACTTATAAGTTTGAAATTTATTCCTTCGTGTGTGTGTGTGTGTGTGTGTGTGTGTGTGTGT
>NW_026395245.1:0-220 GCF_001194135.2 Octopus bimaculoides | reverse complement strand
TTGTATATGTGTTTGTGTGAGTGGTATATGATGTATATAATATATATCAACTTGTGTGTATTATATAGACTCGTAGATTATAATGGAATCATGGTAGTTATTGTGTATTCGCTTCTAAATAATGAGACTTTTCAGTTACGCAACGTGCATCGTATGTTTAGTATTCATATTTGCATAGATGAATACGTACATAGACGAGTATGTAGATATATATATACAT
>NW_026395244.1:0-392 GCF_001194135.2 Octopus bimaculoides | reverse complement strand
TGAGTTTGTGAGTGTGTGTGTGTGTGTTGCATCTATAGAAATCCACACCTATCAAGATAGCAATCTGGGAGTCACACTAATGGATTCCTCATGGTCGAAAATGCCCGGAATGGGCTATTTGTATTTTTTTTTCGTTGCTTCCTAACACATGAATTTTTGCATTAAAAATAATTTTAAACCAAAATTCTAACAAGTTTCAAGTCGCCATTATTTGCAAACATGAGTTCAGTCCCCTTCTAGCGATGGTACGAAGACAGAGAGCAACAGAGATAACAGATTTTTTTAATTTTGTATTCTTACTGCTCCTTTTATCCACAACTAATTTTCATATTTGCTGAATCTGTTGCTCTACTCATACCCACATATAGCTGGTCGTGCGTGAACAGGGCAGA
>NW_026395243.1:0-250 GCF_001194135.2 Octopus bimaculoides | reverse complement strand
TCCGCTGCCCTAACCACTGGGCCATTGCGCCTCCACAAACGTGGGTAACAACAGTGGCATAGAGAGAGGAATGTGGTATCCATAGAAACTGCTGGTATTCCTTAAACAGCCTTGCCCAGGCTTGTGCCTCAGAGGGGAGCTTTCTAGGGGCAATCCTATGGTCATTTATGAACAAAGGGGTCATTACCCTTTATGACATGATGCTACTGTGTTTGTAGGGGAGGTGTGTGTATGAGTGTGTGTTTGATGT
>NW_026395242.1:0-632 GCF_001194135.2 Octopus bimaculoides | reverse complement strand
ATATATATACTTGGAAAAGGATGTGTGGCGTTCGATTATATAATAAATATATGCATATATACATACATATATGTACATATCTACATATAAATGTACATATACCTGCATATATGGGTACAGGACATCAAAACACGTAGACAGAATGAGAAACGAGAACATATAAAACCAAACCATAGAAAACAAACTTATTTTTCGAACAGCGAAAAAGACAAACATGTCTTGTTTCCCTGTTGGGTTTTTTTTTTGGTTTTTTTTTTTCGTTGTTCGAAAAACAGTTCGTTTTCTATGTTTTTTTGTTTTTTTATGTTCTCGTTTCTCATTCTGTCGACGTTTTTATTTTTTGATGTCCTGCACCCATATATGCATGTATATATACATATATATGTAGGTATGTACATATATGTATGTATATATGCATATATTTATATATAGGTTATAAGCGGTTGGAACTTACTCACAAGGTACAGGAATATTATATATATATATACCATTCTACTTAAATAATGGAACTACAGATACAACATCCCTAAATATCTCACGTCTCCTTCCATTCCTCCACTTCACTCTATATTTCATATCCTCTCTAGAATAACTATTGCTTAACCATTTTCTCACATCGTCTCCGATGAAGG
>NW_026395241.1:0-514 GCF_001194135.2 Octopus bimaculoides | reverse complement strand
CCAACAACACTCCTTGTAACACCAAAGATGAACTGAAGGCAAGGATTATGAACTTGTTTCTCAACCGCGTGCTTTTGAGTTCAGTCCCAGTGTGTGGTATGTTGGGTAAGTGCCTTCTACTATAGCCTTGAAGACTATAGAAGACTTCTACTATAGCCTCATGAGTGGATTTGGTAGGCAGAAACTGAAAGAAGCTTGTCATGTATATATGTGTGCATGCATGTGTGTATGAGCGTGAGTGTGTATGTGTGTGTGTGTGTGTTTGTCTCCGACCACTGCATTGTGTGTTTATGTCACCATATCTTAGCAGTTCAGCAAAAAAGACCTATAGAAAAGAGACCAGACTTTAAAAAAAGGAAGTAGTGGGATTGATTCGTTCAACTAAAAAGTTCTTCAAGGTGGTGCCCCAGCATGGCCACTGTCTAATGACTGAAACAAATAAAAGATAAAACATAATATATATATATATAAATAAACATATATATAAATATATATATATATATATATATATATA
>NW_026395240.1:0-213 GCF_001194135.2 Octopus bimaculoides | reverse complement strand
CCAAGATGCCACGCAGTGGGACTGAACCCGGGACCATATGGTTGGTAAGCGAGCTACTTACCACACAGCCACTATATATATAAATAATCGCGATTTTTGCATATTTTCTCCAATATAGTTGCCATGGACAACCTCAAGAAAGTTTGGATTAATCATGAGAGAAAGTGAGGTTGTACCAAGTTATGACAATAGGGGTTTCTAATAACAGATTAG
>NW_026395239.1:216-441 GCF_001194135.2 Octopus bimaculoides | reverse complement strand
TATATATATATATATATACATATATATATATATATGTACATATATATGCATATATACATATATATATGCGGATATATATATGTATGCATATACACATATATATACACATACAAATATGGATATATTTATATGTATATACACATACATATACATATATCTATATATTTATACATATATAAGCATATACATATATGTATATCTATATATATATATATATATATATAT
>NW_026395239.1:0-148 GCF_001194135.2 Octopus bimaculoides | reverse complement strand
ATATATATATATATATGTATGCATTATATGTATAAGTACGCAGGTATATATGTGTATGCACACGCATTCACACATACATATATATACATATGTGTATGTATATATATATATATATATGTATATACATATATTTATACATATATATATA
>NW_026395238.1:0-336 GCF_001194135.2 Octopus bimaculoides | reverse complement strand
ATATATATACACATATATATATATATATGTAGGTAGATCTGTGTTTGTGTATGTATTTGTGCGTATGTTTGTGTGTGTGTATATATATTTCTACGTGTGCACGTATATACAAGGTATGTGCACACCCTTTGATGCAATGTAATGAGCCGCAAATGTTACGCAAGTTTTCACATTAAATCATTTACAAGCAATGGCGTCTAAAACGAATTGGAACCGAAGAAATTTTAATTAATAATAGCGTTGTACTCAATTCATTCTTCTCTTCATTTTTGGTTATGTATATATTCTAATCTTTATCTTTATATATGTGTGTGTGTGTGTGTATTTTATATATAT
>NW_026395237.1:0-561 GCF_001194135.2 Octopus bimaculoides | reverse complement strand
ATATATATATATATAGTATACATACACAGCCACATTTATATATTACAGTCATGTGTGTGCGTGTAAGTATATGTGTAAGTGACTATGTTTATAACAATGTTTGATTGAATATCATTATGTAATGTGCTGTAGACCATATAATTTAATTACACCATTAAAAGAAAATATTTGTACATTTATTCTGAAAACATCTTGAATATATATTCTTTAAAGAGAAAACGTTGCTAAAATCTAGACCACCATAGAGTTTATTGTCTGTATATTGGTATACAGCCTCATATATATACAGTCTGACTGAAAGCATATGTATAACTATAATACAGAGTCAAGTAAGTTGAAATGAGTTGAAAGCATAATCTGTCTTGTGAAACACGTTTGTTCTGTGTGGTGGTTATCATTTGAAATCTTCCTTAGGGCATATCTAGTTGTAAAGCATTTATCAATTTACACAGGCAGACAGACAAAATCACACACGCTCACTCACTGACGCACATGAGCGCGCGCAAGTATATATATATACGCACGCACATGATTTAAATCAAAATTTTATTTTAGCGATTC
>NW_026395236.1:0-256 GCF_001194135.2 Octopus bimaculoides | reverse complement strand
TAAACAGTTTGAAACTTCGGATACTGGTTGAATGTGTCACGTAGAACACGTTTTGGACAAAATTTTGTATTTTAGAAGTTGGGTAATTTTAACCAATCAATGACGTGTATTCAGCTGAAGAAAGTTTCTGCTGTTTGCGAAAGTAATGGAAGAGCAACAACTTCCGGGTTATCGGGTCATCTGTTTTGGAGGCTGCATACATATTGTTGTTGTTGTTGGCACTCGCTTACGATGTCGAGGGTTCCAGTTGATCCGA
>NW_026395235.1:0-578 GCF_001194135.2 Octopus bimaculoides | reverse complement strand
ATATATATATATACACCCGAGTAAACAAGTTGGGAAAAATAGTACTCGAATACCGGAGGTAGAGTAATATGGTTTATAATTAAAGCTGCAAAACCAACACAAACATATCGCGAGAAGCCGCTACTCAAGAGATTGAGTAGCAGTGTTTTGTGATAAATTTGTTATGCATTTGCAGATCTAATAATATAGTATATATGTATATATGTATATAAATATATATATTCGTATATATGTATTTATGCTTCTTTTTATATGTATGAGTGTATGTATGCATGAGTGGAGGCACGCGTCCGATTTTTTTGTGTTGGTGTACCTATAAGTTTTCTGTTTGTCCGTTGTATATATTGTCATTAATCCTGTTAATATTACTCAGGGGAATCAAACAATAGATCTATCATGCTGCGGTTGGAATTCATATACGGTAATTGTGATATAACACCTTTAAGTCATTTGAGAAGATTAAAATTATATGCATATATAGAATTGTGGAAGATATAGAAACAAGTAAGTCTGTTATTATCACGAATTGCCCGCTGCAGTGAATAAATAGAAAGCGAAAGCACGAAACTAACATGAAG
>NW_026395234.1:0-266 GCF_001194135.2 Octopus bimaculoides | reverse complement strand
CACGCACTTACATACACTCGCATACTCCTCACGCATATATGCATATAATCATACATACGCTCATAACTTGATACGCAGGTTTGTAGTTACAGAAATTTTATAAAGAACAATGTTTTTGCGCAGGTGCGTGCGTATGTGTTCTTGTTTACACGGTGGTTCATGTCATTCGAATCATGCCTACAATTATATGTCGTATATATATTGCAAATATATGTTGGCTACCCTACTGTTGCTGGTGTCTGTGTGTGTGTGTGTGTATATATATA
>NW_026395232.1:0-318 GCF_001194135.2 Octopus bimaculoides | reverse complement strand
TGCCACTGGCACAGAAGCCAGACAGCTGCTCTGGCAATGAACATGCTCGAATGGTGCTCTTAGCAGTCCACTGGCACAGGTGCCAGTCATCAAATTTGGTTCAATCACAATTTCGATTTCACTTGCCCCAACAAGTCTTCGCAAGCCGAGTTTAGTGTCCAGTGAAGGAGAATTTGGTTCGATTTCGATTTCATTTGCCTCAACAGATCTTCATCTGCATAAAATGATGTTGTGCGTACGGTGGGACTGGGAAGGGATTATCTATTATGAATTGCTTGAACGGAACCAAACGGTCAATGCAGAACTCTATGTTCAACA
>NW_026395231.1:576-2069 GCF_001194135.2 Octopus bimaculoides | reverse complement strand
ATATATATATATATATACGCATACATACACATACATGCATGAGTGTGTGCGTGTGTGTATTTACATGTATGCATTCCTTTATGTATTTTATCCTGAACTGTGTTGCCAAGCTGGAGCACTACCATTGTCATAATTTTTCAGTAGCCTTTCTTATGAGCTTGGCTTGCGATGACTGGGGGAAACTTGATACTGTTGCCCTCATTTGGGTCTTTTCTCGAGACATAGACTCATCTACGAACTTGGACAGCAGAAGGTCAACCTCAAATGTCTCCCTGAACACGTTTACTTCCCACGCCGTGCAGTTCCATTAGATTTTGCGACAACGTATCAAGCAACTGTAAGTCCATGAATCTATTGTGGTAGGTACTTGGCCCTTACTGTAAAGGGGTTGGTTGGGACCTTTAGTCATGAACATATATTATTGGGTCATCCCATAAATAATGCGGGTTTTTATACTTTTATAATTATGATAAACAAATATACTCTCCTTCATTGTCTACAGTGCTCTTCTATCTATCTGATAGACATGCGAGGCCCCTCTTCCAAAATTCACTTGTTCGGTACGAAAAATACTCCTCCAGTACTGCTCTGACCTCGTCTACAGAATTCATATATTTCCACCCAAATGATTTTGTAGACTGTGGAATAAATCATAATTCCCTGTCAAACTGCTCCAGCTTTTGGAATGTCATCCTCGCTATATGTGGCCGAGCATACAGACTCGGAAAATTTTTGAGGAACACATTCATCCAATTCGCTGACTGTAGCTGTCAGTGAATGGTTGAATGACCAAATCCAAGTTTCTCTACTAGTTCCTCAACAGTTACGATGGGATTTTGTTCTACCAAGGTTTACACGACGTCCTCGTCGACCCCTACAGGTCTTCCAGGACGAGGCTTGTCTCCTTGGCAGTACTTCTCCCAGGCAGTAATTTCTGTAACCACTGTTGACATTGGCTTATGCGTACATATATATATGTGTATGTATATATATGAATATATGTGTGTGCGTTTGTGTGCGTGTGTGTATACACACATAGATATGTGTATGTATGCATATGTATGTGTGTGCGTGCATGTGTGTGTGTGTATGTATGTATGTTTATGTATGCAGGTCCTGTATGAATAAATGAAAGACGTGTGCGATAGCAGGGTGGTGGTGGTGGTGGCGGTGGTGGTGGTAAGGGGTTAAATTCGTGCCTTGGCTCTGGAATTTCCTGGGATCTCAGAAAATATTTAGATATATTGAAGACTAGCATTTACAAAAGGGAAAAAGAGGGGGGGGGGCATCAAGAAATTTGTACCCCTGATAAAATTCCATTTCGAGGCCCAGTGTGTGTGGGTATATACATGTATATATGTATGCATTAGTGTTTGTATGCGCGCGTGTGTGTGTGTGTGTTTATATATATATATATATATATATGTTTAGGTATTTATGTGAATAAGTGTATATTGTATGCATACATGTATTTATCTATATATATTATATAT
>NW_026395231.1:0-427 GCF_001194135.2 Octopus bimaculoides | reverse complement strand
TATATATATATATATATATATATATGGGCGAGTATGTTTGTATATGTAGCTATCTACATTTATGTTTATATGCATGTAGCTGCCTGTTAGTAAGCTTCTATGTGTGTGTGTGTATCTATGTATGAATATATGTGTGTATATATATATGTGTGTGTGCACGTGTGCATGTGTGTATGTGTACGAAGAATTATATATACAAATATACGAATAAAAGTATATATATATATATATATATATCTTGACATACACACACATGTATATACATACATATATGTATATATAGATATATATACATATATATATCTATAAATATAGACACATATATATATAAATATATATATATGTATATATATATATGTAATATATATATATATAAGATATATATATGTATATATATATATGCATGTGTATATATATATATATATAT
>NW_026395230.1:0-332 GCF_001194135.2 Octopus bimaculoides | reverse complement strand
TATATATATATATATATATATATATGTACAACAGATTTCATTCAAATTTTACACACGCCTTACTTAGGGTCCGTGCATTGTCAAGGGCCCCCAAAATTTTCAACGTTTTGCCTAACGGGAGGCCGGAGCAATAATTTATCTCTTACATTGTTTTCATATTGTGTCAACAATGAAACAATAACATCTTTATTAATACTTTCACTATTACATGGTTTCAATTCCAATTACTTTCATTATGTATCTATATATATTAGTTTCATTTCAATATGTATTTATGTACGTTTGTATGTGTATATGTATTTGTATGTACGTTTGTATATGTATGTATGTAT
>NW_026395229.1:0-813 GCF_001194135.2 Octopus bimaculoides | reverse complement strand
GAGGGATGGTGCAATCCCTAAGGGCTGGAAGGATGCAATTATTCTTCCTCGATATAAAGGAAAAGGAGGCAGAACAATGTGTGGTAACTACAGAGGTATTGCTCTACTATCAGCTGCTGGCAAGGTTCTGGCAAATATTCTTCTTACCCGCCTGAATGGGTGCTTCGTAAATAATGTCCTATCTGAATCTCAATGTGGCTTCCGATCTGGTAGAGGGACAATGGATATGATCTTCACAGCAAGACAGATGCAGGAGAAGTGCTATGAGCAGAATATGGATCTTGTCCAGGTATTCATTGATTTAACAAAGGCCTTTGATACTGTAAATAGGGCCTTTCTATGGAAAATACTTGGCAAACTTGAATGTCCAGATCACTTTATATCTATAATTAAACCATTTCATGATGGGATGGAGGCTTGGGTCAATGTTGGTGGTGGCATGGCGGGACCCATTCCTGTAGAGAATGGTGTCAAGCAGGGTGACATCCTTGCCCCAACTCTCTTTTCTTTGTACTTTGCTGCTGCTTTTACTCATTCTTTTGCTAAGGTTAGCTCTCTGGGAATTTATGTCAGATATCGATCTTCTGGCCGCCTCTTTAATCTTCGCCGATTTGCTGCCAATTCAAAGATTCTCCAGTCTATTATTCGTGACCTCCTTTATGCAGATGACTGTGACTTAGTCACTCATACAGTGGATGACATGCAAATACTCATCAATTGCATTTCTGCTTTTTGCAAGGCATTTGGACTTGGCATTAGCCTAGACAAGATTGTTGTAATGTTCCAACCTGCACCAGGAAATTCATATGTGAA
>NW_026395228.1:0-207 GCF_001194135.2 Octopus bimaculoides | reverse complement strand
ATATATATACAAGCATTATATATATGTATACACACATACATACGCACACATTCACACACGCATGCACATACACATAATACATATAATATATATGTGCAGGTTTTTCAGCAAGAACGTGCAGAACCCTCATCTGTCGGTTTCAGCAGAAGAGTTCACCTAGATAGATAGACAGACAGACAGTTAGATAGATAGATAGATAGATAGATA
>NW_026395227.1:0-200 GCF_001194135.2 Octopus bimaculoides | reverse complement strand
ATGTATATGTATATATATATGTATGTGTGTATGTGTATAGATATATATATATGTGTATATGTATATATATATGTATGTGTGTATGTGTATAGATATATGTATGTGTGTATATATGTATGTATGTGTGTGTATATATATATGTATGTGTAGATATATATATGTATGTATGTGTATCACTCCGGAAAGGAATATTCGGATAG
>NW_026395226.1:0-368 GCF_001194135.2 Octopus bimaculoides | reverse complement strand
TCACGATAGTGTGTGTGTGTGGGTGTGTGTGTGTTCTTATTTGTGTGCGTGTGAATACTGTAATATAAGGTGTTACAGATAGCAAGGGAGACAGCTAACTCAATTAATGTAGGATCATTTATCTAAATAAAAGTTGTATTTGCTGCTGTTGAGATAGTAGTAGTAGCAGTGGTGGTGGTGGTAATAGTAGTGGTGA
The DNA here is from genome assembly GCF_001194135.2 of Octopus bimaculoides. Taxonomy (NCBI): domain Eukaryota; kingdom Metazoa; phylum Mollusca; class Cephalopoda; order Octopoda; family Octopodidae; genus Octopus; species Octopus bimaculoides. The sequence continues at coordinate 172 of NW_026395226.1, read as the reverse complement.
TAGTAATCGTGGTGATAGTACTGGTGGGAATGATAATAGAGGTAATAGTAATTGTAGTAATAGTAGAAGTAGTAGTAGTAGTAGTAGTAGCAGTGGTGGTGGTGGTAATAGTAGTGGTGATAGTAGTCGTGGTGATAGTACTGGTGGGAATGATAATAGAGGTAATAGTAAT
>NW_026395225.1:0-589 GCF_001194135.2 Octopus bimaculoides | reverse complement strand
TATATATATATATATATATATATATATCAATACATACGTATATTATAGATAGATAGACATATCGATAGGCAGACTAATCAAATATTTGAGAAAACTATCGTACAGGACACAAACTACATACCTGTCACCTTTTTACAGTATTTAAAACGTCTTACACTATTTCTATTTAAATGTCAGCCGTTAATCTATAATTATTCTAACTCTTGCAACTTAATAGTCGTCATTCTATACTTTACTATGTCACCGTACAAGAATAACCTCCCTTCTGGGGACTGACTAAACTGTGAAATATCTGTGACGTATAATTCATATTTATTGCGTTCTATTTCTGCTTGATATGTGGGCGCAATTCAGTCGTAAATTGACAATGAAAAAGGCTGCCACGTTTTCCTAAAATCGATATATACTAGAATCAGGGGGACCCTGGAGACCCTATTACGTACGTATTTATTTATTTATTGTTGTTTTGCATTTGTCAGTCTTACACTAGTTTTATGATTTCGAATATTGTTTGTGTTAACAATTACACTCATGCGAATATTATGTCTATCTGTCTGTATATATGTACGTGCGTATGTGTGTATATATA
>NW_026395224.1:0-270 GCF_001194135.2 Octopus bimaculoides | reverse complement strand
ATATATATATATATATATATATATATAGGTATGTGTATGTCATATATATTTACCTATAGGCGCAGGCATGGCCGTGTGGTTAAGAAGCTAGCATTACAACTTGTGTTTTCGGGTTCAGTCCCAATGCGCAACAACTGGGGCATTTCTCTTCTATATCCCCGGGCTGACTCATGCCTGATTTAATTTGGTAGAATGAAACTGTGAGGAAGCTCGTCATACACATGTAGATACATACTCATATACATACATACATACATACATATATATATA
>NW_026395223.1:0-260 GCF_001194135.2 Octopus bimaculoides | reverse complement strand
AAATTCAGTATGTGACACACTAATTGTACATATAAGACAACTCAATGTAGGTATATGTGCTACATATTGCCATCCAGATGCTCCAAATCATGTAGGCAAGTTTGAAGACTGCCTTACGAAAATAGAAGAACTTCTAGTCACATTAGAACAACACATAAGTGTACTTCTTATGGGAGACTTCAATCTGCCCAATGTTAAAAAGGGCCCGATGGCCTTTCTCTCCCAGGAATGACGCGATACGAACAAGGACAGGTGAATTC
>NW_026395222.1:0-208 GCF_001194135.2 Octopus bimaculoides | reverse complement strand
ATATATGTGTGTGTGTATGTATGTATGTATGTATGTATGTATGTATATATCTGTGTATGTGTATGTAGATATTTGTTAGTCTGCAGTTATATCTTTATGTGTATGTTTGTACATAATTATATATAGTTACAAGTATCAGGACATATCATAGACATCTATTGATGTAGAGAGAGATATCTTTATATATATATATGTGTGTGTGTGTGTG
>NW_026395221.1:1478-2462 GCF_001194135.2 Octopus bimaculoides | reverse complement strand
TAATAGAGAGAAATTTAATATCAATAATAGAATATTGGGTTTTAAGAAAGCAATAAACACTGACAGGGCAGTGTTACAGAAGAATATACAAGATTGACACACTGTCAGAAATACCATTGTATGTTTGTAACTGTCTTCGGATAACAAAATATAATTTGAAGTGCTAAAACCATAAATTTATCAGCAATATTCGGCAGCAACACTTAGTAAAATCAGCAGTCAAAGACACCAAACACACATACATATCTATGTTTGTATGTAAAACTGAGAATGTGTCTGTCTGTATATGTGCATATAAAATCGTATATAGACATGCAAAGCTTGGGACAGTTATATATATATATGTATTTAGATCTACAAAGCTTGGGTTAGTTATTCTTATTAAAATGTATTGCTTCTCCATGATGCAGTGCTGCAAAATACTCAGGCTATTTCTGTTTCCAGTCCCTTAGCAAGCGAGGCTACCCATGATTCTTCTATTTCCTTTGTGAGGAAAAGTTCCATCACGCCCTTTTCGAACTGAAAGAAAATAAACATATGGAAACAATTAGGTGAGTGACTGTGAAAGAATAAGAATAATGATGTGGAGAGGGGGACTGTGTAGTTGATTATATTTTATCTTTTACTCATTTCAGTCATTGGATTGCAGCCATGCTGGAGTACTACCACAAAGGATTTATAGTCAAATGAGTTGACCCCAGTAATTTTTATTTTCTTCTCTCAAACCTGGTACTTATTCTATCAGGATCTTTTGCCTAACCACAGATTTGTTTCTTTTCTCTATTTGTCCCCAACCATCGCTTGATAACCAGTGTTGTTGAGTTTATATCCCTGCAACTTAGCAATTCAATGAAAGACACCAATAGAATACATACCAGGCTTGGCAATAAGATTAAGTACTGGGGTTGATTTATTTGACTAAAACTCATCAAGACAGTGCCCCAGCATGGCCACAGTCTAATGACTAAAACAAGTAAAAGATAA
>NW_026395221.1:278-743 GCF_001194135.2 Octopus bimaculoides | reverse complement strand
ATTTCCTCTTCTGAAAAAAGACAACAGAAATTTTATTTAGCTCCAAAATGTTTTCTCTAAAATAAACTGACCTGTTTAGCACAATTGATAATTGCTCCTGGCAACTTATGAATTTCCAACTTATAATTCAAATTTTTTTCCGCAAATGTGATGTTCACTTCAAGACGTCTGATAAATTGAACAGAAAAAAACAAAAAGTAACAAACACTGTTTAGGAATTTTAAACAAATAATGAAAACCCAACTGCAATAATGTAATAATTCTTTCTGCTATAGACACAATGCCTGAAATTTGTGGGTAGAGGCTTGATGAATACATTGATCCCAGTATGCAACTGGTACTTCTTTCATTGACTCTAAATGGATGAAAGGCAAAGTCAAACTCAGCTGAATTTGAAAACAGAATGTGAAGACAGGCGAACTGCCACTAAGCATTTTGTCCAGTGCATCAATAATTCTGCCAACT
>NW_026395221.1:0-268 GCF_001194135.2 Octopus bimaculoides | reverse complement strand
ACTGCCACTAAGCATTTTGTCCAGTGCATCAATAATTCTGCCAACTCACCACCTTAATTGTAATAATAAGGCCAGCAGTTACGGGGGATGGGGTAAGTCAAATGAATGGTAGCAACATGAAAATAAAGTGTCCTTGCTCAAGAACAAAACACACAGCTTGGTCCAGGAATCACTACCTCATGATTGTGAGCCAAATGCTCTAACTAGTGAGTCATGCATCTTACCCTTACTATGGAGTGCTTGTTGCATATTATCTATCTTAGTGTGC
>NW_026395220.1:0-588 GCF_001194135.2 Octopus bimaculoides | reverse complement strand
AGTTTCTGTCTACTAAATCCACTCACAAGGCTTTGGTTGACCCAAGGCTAAAGTAGAAGACAGTGAGCAGTTGTTCACAGGCCTTATGGGTTTAGGGGGCCTTTAGGGGGCCCCCTATGCTTACACTATGTATGCTGAAGGTTACTTCCAATAAATATATGCCCCTGTTCATTGTTTTGCCCAGGGGCCCATAGAACTTTCGAGATTGCTCTGTACCTCATAGAACTGAAAACTTCTAAAACTATACATACAGAACTGAACCGAGAGGAAGAGGCTAAATAATTTAGAGTAATACTGCACACTCCTTTTTTGCCTTTTTTAAACATTTTTTTTTGTTTTATGTGTTTATTTATTCCTGTATCTTTTGTGTTTTTGTTTAGTTGTGGTGGTGGTGGTGTTGTTGGTGTTGTTATACTTGTCCGTGGTGACTCAGAGGTGACATGTTCAAGGTTTAGCAGTTCCTGTGCTTTTGTTTGAGACAATACCATAGACAAGAGCTTCCTACTTGAAAAGCAAAGAGAATGTTAATGAGTGAAGTCTTGTGACACATAAATACACTCATAGAAATATATATATAATATGTATATA
>NW_026395219.1:0-513 GCF_001194135.2 Octopus bimaculoides | reverse complement strand
CTGCAGTCTGTTGCTGTCTTTTTAAACCGGCTGCTTTCTTTCCCCAGCAAGCTCTCTTGTTTGGAGGCATAACCTACGTGCATATTAAACAGAACAACAAAAGTTATAACAGATGGCAGGGTCGGTAGTTTTCAAATTTCGGTAATTTTTCAGATTAACACCCGCACGATTACGTAACCCTGACCCTAAAACTGTAACCATAACACTAACCCTCATCGTAACCCTAACCCTAACCCTAAAACCGTAACCCTGACCCAAAAACTGTAACCCTAACACCCTAGTGAAAATCGTGCAGGTGTTAATCTGAAAAATTACCCACATTTGTAATGAAGTTCACTCCGCCGAAGTTGACTTTGCCTTTCATCCTTTCGGGGTCTAAAAAATAAGTACCAGTTGAACACAGAGGTCAATATAATTGACTATTCTCCACCAACCCGAAGCCGCCCTTGTGGGAAAAATTCAAAATAATAATAATAAATAATAATAATAATGACCTCTGCCGATCAAAGTCCC
>NW_026395218.1:0-675 GCF_001194135.2 Octopus bimaculoides | reverse complement strand
AGAAAACAAGTTAAGGAAATGAAATAGAAATGGAGATAGGTGATTGAAAATTTTGGAAAAAATATATTGGCTTTTTATGTGTAAATTCGAAATGCAAAAATTACGTATAAAATGCATTATGATATATATGTAACCAATTTGGGATGCCTTGAAAAGCAGTCTTCCACAAACTCCAGGAAGCTTTGTGAAAATTTTACCAAAAATATGCAAAATATGTAGAATATGTGAAAAATGATATTCAGCTTGTAATTGTAATATTGAAGCAATGTAAAAAGATAAATATAAGGAGAGAGGAAAATATTCATGGTACCATAGACTTAAGAGAGTGTGTTTATGATCTAATAAGAAAAGAAAATTCAACAGAATCCAGCCATTAGGACCTAAAATAATAGGCAGTAACAATTGCTAAGCGTGCCTGCAAAACTTTACAACTTAGGGTCTTCGGGTTCTCTTAATGAAAGGAAGATCTCTCAATTTAAACAAAAATCACACTGCCCATAAAAGGGCGGAAAGAGCTATAATTTTTATGGTCTGTCGAGTTCGAAGATTGTTTGAGCTGGATATGATTTCGTCAAATGCAACCCATCCAAATACACAGATAAATACGTGGAAAACATTTTTTGTCTGATGGTATACTCAAGTTGCTAAGGACGTACCTTAAACGTATTGTTCGTT
>NW_026395217.1:0-670 GCF_001194135.2 Octopus bimaculoides | reverse complement strand
ATATATATATATATATATATATATATATAAACATTTAATACATTCCAATTGGAAAGATATATTTGATAATTTAAAATATGTTGCTTTTTGTAATGATGTCACATCATAATGTTTCTCTATATTTTCTCTTTCTCTCAAGATGTCTTTGGAGTTTTTGATTTCTTGAATCTTTTTTTCTTGATTTTGTACATCACTTCCATTTATTTTGGGTTTTCCATCAGGTAAAATAATTTTATAAGCAACTGAAAATATAATTACACACATACTTCCCAGGTTGTATGTAATCTAAATATTTTTTCATTCCTTTGAATTCCTTCAGAGGAAGTATGTTGTTGAATGCTAGTGTCTTATCAACTAACTAGGAAGCAAGGAAAGGAGAGGAGTGGATACATGGAATAGTTGCTGAATCAGTTTGGTAGTAACTGATAAATGTAAAGATCTTATTTTTGGGTGGAGACAAGATAATATTGTATTTCACATATTTTATATTTCTGCTGCTATTTTTTAATGTGAAGTGTGCCTCATATTCTTATTTCTTTGGGATCAAGGTTACATTTGCATTAAAAAATATTTTTAAAATGTTAATTATTTGAATATCAAAAATGCAATTTAGAATCTTTAAAAAAAAAAAAGAAATGGGAAAAGAAAATATTAACGATATAATTAAAAA
>NW_026395216.1:0-218 GCF_001194135.2 Octopus bimaculoides | reverse complement strand
ATGCGTGTATATGTTTATGTATGTATGTGTATATGTTTATGTATGTGTGTATGCTTATGTATATTTGTGTATACACGTATCTATATATGTGTGCATGTGTGTGTACATATGTGTAAATGTATATACATATTCCACTATATACATATATTTGTGTATATATGTATGTACATGTGTTTGTGCATTTGTGTTTGTACATTTGTGTATATATGTAACATATA
>NW_026395215.1:0-313 GCF_001194135.2 Octopus bimaculoides | reverse complement strand
TCAATTGTTCACTTGCTCGTTCGTTCTTTTGTTCGTTCGTACATTCGTTCGTTCGTTCGTACGTTCTCTCATTGGTTTGTTCGTACGTTCTCTCATACGTTTGTTCGTTCGTACGTACGTTCTTTCCTTCGTTCGTTCTTTCGTTCGTATTTACGTACGTTCGTTGTTTCGTTCGTTCTTACGTACGTGCGTTCGTTTGTTTGTTTGTTCGTTCGTACGTACGTTCGTTCGTACGTTTGTTCCTTCATTACGTTCGTTCTTTAGTACGTACGTTTGTTCGTTCGTACGTACATACATTCGTTCGTTCGTACGT
>NW_026395214.1:0-417 GCF_001194135.2 Octopus bimaculoides | reverse complement strand
GTATGACGCATGTGTACGAACAGCCATGCTACATGGCAGTGAAATATGGGTTGTGACTGCTGAGGACATGCGTAAGCTTGGAAGGAACGAAGCCAGTATGCTCCGCTAGATGTGTAATGTCAGTGTGCATACTCGACAGAGTATAAGTGAAGACCTGTTGAGGCAAGTGAAATCGAAATCAAATTCGATGACAGCACTGCATGACTGGCATCTGTGCTAGTGGAGCACTAAGAGCACCATCTGAGTGATCGTTACCAGGGCCGCTGACTGGCCTCCATACCAAATGAACTTACCAATATTTAGATACCTCACTCATTGATTCATCACAATATTTTATTATTCTTTATTCAACTTTGGAACAACAGAACCTAAAAGAAGCAAGAAACCCAGATAGTGGGACATTTTTGTGCCAACTGG
>NW_026395213.1:0-394 GCF_001194135.2 Octopus bimaculoides | reverse complement strand
TTATTCGTATTCTTATTTTTTTATTTTTCCTTTTCCTTCTTTTTCTTCTCCTTGTTCCAGGACTTTATAAATTCTGCTGATGTAGCTAAGCTAAAAATATTTTCATTCCACTCTCATTAGAGAATCAACACACTTAAATAATTAAGAACCTGTAAACAACTTAACGATCAATTTCGCTTTAATCACACCAATATTATTGTTGTCGTTATTATGGCAGTTGCTTTTGTATTTGTTGTTTTCGTACGATCTGTTTCGGGAAAAGGCGTAATTTTTATGATTTTTTTAATATTATTTAAATTTCCGCGCAGTTCTCTTCCTCTGCGATCCATCATGAACTTTTAAAGTGCACATTTTTATATGTTCGTCGTTTTGTTTTACTCTAAAATTGTTTTAC
>NW_026395212.1:0-397 GCF_001194135.2 Octopus bimaculoides | reverse complement strand
GTGTGTGTGTGTGTGTAGTACGCACACATGACGCTCTTAATATTTCCTGCAGCCCGAAAATAACATCTAAATGCTTTGTTTACAATGTGTATGTGTGTGTGTGTGTGTGTACATACATGAGGTGATCGAATAAAACTTTACTTGTCTCTGACCTTTAAGCAAAACTATCATAGATATATCGGCACACATAACAAGACACTGACACACATACACTCATGCACCCATCATAATACACACATACACACATATACGTATAAACACTCACACGGACACACATATATGCATATATAGTATATATGTGTTTCTGTGTCTGTGTATGCATGTATATGTATATATAAATATGTATGTATGTAATAAATATGTATGTATGTATGTATGTATGTATGTATGTATGTAT
>NW_026395211.1:0-308 GCF_001194135.2 Octopus bimaculoides | reverse complement strand
ATATATATATATATATATATATATATTCCAAATTTCCAGAAATGGTTGATAAATTTGCACGCACAGAAAAGTTTACAGTTATTTTTGAGAATGTATTTCATAATTTCCATAACCATTAAAACAGAATTGTGTATAATTACGTTAAATAACCTCCTTAATTGCATTATGTAATTTCTGATAAAACCATTATATCAATCCAGAATTTCAGATATTATCATGTCTTAATAAAATGACAACCTCATTTGTTAATGTTATGCCATGCAATAAATCTTAGGTGTGTGTATGTATGTAAATACACACACACACAC
>NW_026395210.1:0-239 GCF_001194135.2 Octopus bimaculoides | reverse complement strand
GTTGTGAGAGCGATAGCCAGATAGATAGAGAGAGGTTGTGAGAGCGATAGAGAGATAGACAGAGAATGAATAAGTTGGTGCGTGAGATAGAGTGTTTAGGTATATTATGAGATAGACAGACTGGGCACGACAGGGCCGTCTTTACGGTATTATATCTCTCCAAGAAAAGCAATTCACTGAGGTCCCAACATAACACAACTGCTGCAGACATAGATTAAGCATTTGGGACGGCCTAGGCC
>NW_026395209.1:1231-2118 GCF_001194135.2 Octopus bimaculoides | reverse complement strand
ACAGAGAAGAAATGAAAGAGAAAGAGAGAGAGAGAGAATTAAATGGTAGGGAAGAAAGGAATGAGACTGCATACTTTGACAGAACGGAGAGATGTGAAGCGTGAAGGTAATAATGGTGGGGGGTATCTACTATGACTCAAACACAACCCAGCTGGTTGACGCATGTGGGGGTGATGGAGGGTTGCAATGAAGGCCGTGGGGTGAGATGCAGTGGGTGGAATATCTGGGATTGGGTAAAGTGCTTAACGCAGAGTTTTCTAGAAGGGGTATGACACTTTGCCATAATGACGCGACTAGGAGAGGCTGGCAATTAGGGTGGGTTGGAATAGAGGCGTCGTTGTCAATATTGCTTTTGATGTTGATGTTGATGTTGTTGTTGTTGTTGTTGTTGTTGTTGTTGTTGTTGTTGCCGCCGTCGTCGAAGTTTAGCTCTTCTCGACTCTGATGGAGACGAACCTTTGGTCAAAGTTATTGAAATCATGATAATTGTGGTTCATTGTTTTTTTTAATTATGTACCCTGGACTCTAATTATCAACTGTCATTTATTTTTAAGTCGATGAGTTGTTTTCGAATGTAAATTAATAAACTTTCATCTTTGACCGTAAGATGACAACGCCGAACATATTTATTTCGGTACTGCTAAACCTCATCAGTTGAAGCAGAGTGGGGTTTGTACTGTTATATCTTCTTTTCTACTCTAGGCACAAGACCCGAAATTTTGTGGGAGGGGGCCAGTCGATTAGATCGACTCCAGTACGTAACTGGTATTTAACGTATTGACCCCAACAGAATGAAAGGCAAAGTCGACCTCGGCGGAATTTGAACTCAGAACATAAAGACAGACGAAATACTGCTAAGCATTTCGCCCGGCGTGCTAACGTTTCTT
>NW_026395209.1:0-450 GCF_001194135.2 Octopus bimaculoides | reverse complement strand
TCTATTAACATTAATGGATATTGTCTTTTAGGTAGTATTTGTTTTAGCTCTTGAAGTCTTTTATTGCTAATTTCGGGGTTTGAGACAATTGTGCAGATTCGTCTTGCTAGATTAAATAGTATGTTAATCTTCGTGTGTCTGGAATGGCATGAGGAGAACAGTAGGTATTGTTTAGAATTTGTTTGTAGTGAATGTCTGTTTCGATGTTTTTATCTCCTTTGATGATTAGTATATTCAGGAATGGTAGTTGAGTTTTACTGTATTCCATGGTGAAGTTGATATTATTTATGCTGTTGATTAGGTTTTTGAAATCTGAAAGCTGTTCAAATGTGTGCGTCCATAGGATTAGGTAGTCATCTAGGTAACGTTTCCAGCTTTCTAGTAGATATTTGTGGATATTCAAGCCATATTTTAATTTAGATTGTTCATATATCTGGACTTCCATGTATG
>NW_026395208.1:193-311 GCF_001194135.2 Octopus bimaculoides | reverse complement strand
TGAACATATATATATACATACATATATATATATATGAACATATATATATATACATACATATATATATGAACATATATATATATACATACATATATAAACATATATATATATACATACA
>NW_026395208.1:0-116 GCF_001194135.2 Octopus bimaculoides | reverse complement strand
ATATATATACATACATATATATATGAACATATATATACATACATATATATGAACATATATATATACATATATATATATATGAACATATATATATACATACATACATATATATATAT
>NW_026395207.1:0-510 GCF_001194135.2 Octopus bimaculoides | reverse complement strand
GACAGAGAGACAGAGAGACAGAGAGACAGAGAGACAGAGAGAAAGGTGGGAAGAGAATAGGCAGATACATATACACATACATATATGCATGACACATATATGAATAGCACATATATATTATATTTGTGTATATGCATATCATACGCACATATATATACGTATGTGTCTATATATATATATATATATATCACATTTATATGCAATTATATATGTAGGCGTGTGTATATTTATGTACAAGCACTTGCTTAACATATGTGTTTACATAGGTAATAATGAATGTAGGTATATATGCATGTTTGGATTATAGATTACTGTACATTTTATGTATATCTGTTTGTGTTCGTTCGTGTCTCTCTTCGTCTGTTAGAGAATATAAATAGATATGAAAGTACATGTGCCGATCGATACAAGCAATTGAATAGGCAATATATAAATGCGTGTATGTATATAATATACATATATACATATATATATACATACATGCATATATACATACATATATATATATAT
>NW_026395206.1:0-525 GCF_001194135.2 Octopus bimaculoides | reverse complement strand
TAATAATAATAATAATAATAATAATAATAAAGATGTTTATGTTGTCTAATGGGAGTGATGATTTGGGAAGTAAATGTGCCAAAATAAACATGGCTGTTGATGGTTTTGTTCAAATTTTAGTAGCAAAAGTTTGTTTTTTTTTTATTATCAATATAAGAAAGAGATACATAAACCTCGTTATTAGAAGATATATTCAAATTGTAATGGTGTTGGTATCAACGGTTATGTTTTCGCAGAAAGGAAGACGGATAGGTCAGTAAAGAGAATGGTTGCTGTGTTATAGATAATAATTGTTAACCTTCTGTGAGTGAATGTGTGCTGAAAGGAATATTTGTTTGGTAGATGTTCTGAGATGTTTTGCAAACACTTAAGGTGACATGCTGGCAGAATCGTTTACTGTGCTCGACAAAAAGCTTTACTCTTCAGCATTCACAGATTATTCTGCCAAGCATGATGCTTGTTTATTCACATTGTCTTGAATTAATTACATGCATTGCTGCAAGATTTCAATGGCATGAGTGTTTA
>NW_026395205.1:0-704 GCF_001194135.2 Octopus bimaculoides | reverse complement strand
TTAAATTAAGTTTCACAGAATAAAATATATTAATATATAGTATTAGGGAAAAGTACCAAGGTCTATGAACTCATCGATAAAATCCACTGTCACATATAGAAAAAATGTATAATTAAAATTACAATAAATAAGTATAATATAATGCAAAGTAAATATCATAAGATCAAGATAATAAAATGACTACACGTGTTTCATTACCAGTTTTCAAATAGAAAGAAATTTAAATCAATTAAAATCGATTAAAACTTTTCGAAAATCAATTCTATTCAAAAATATAGCTAATCTTCAGGTCAAAATACAACAATAATAATAATAAATGAATGTATATAAAATACTTATTATATAAAGATAGAAAAATATTATTAAAATATCAAAATAATAACCATTCAATGAAAAATCCAATGCATTACCACACTCGAGTGTCAACAGTTTGAAGACTTGCATCGTTCGTGTCACACGGAAAATCAAAAAGGGGAAGGTTGCAGCAGCTGCAAAAAATTTCGTTCTCGTGTGGAGGCAGTAATCGCCCGAAAGGGCGGCCATATTGAGTGATAAATGTTTTTGTTACTCTTTTTTAACTTTCAATCTTTTGCTTGTTTCAGTCATTTGACTGTGGCCATGCTAGAGCACCGCCTTTAGTCGAGTAAATTGACTCCAGGACTTATTCTTTGTATTCTTTGAGACTTATTCTTTGAGATTGTTCG
>NW_026395204.1:0-442 GCF_001194135.2 Octopus bimaculoides | reverse complement strand
GAGAGAGAGAGAGAGAGAGAGAGAGAGAGAGAGAGGAAAAGATATGTTGATGAGAGAAAAGACTGTTCTGGAATCATTGACATTTATCTCTTGGAATATATGCCCAAGAGAATAACTGACTTCCTAGAACAAAGCCCTATTTTTTCGAAATAGTATTATACTTTAACGGCACCAATCAAAGAATATAGAATATCGAGAACTGAATAGCATACTAACGTCATTTTCCTTCATAATACTGAGAGCTCGTGTCCTATAGGTTGAGGTTGAGAAGAAAATTTGTTAAATATTAAATATATGCAACATATATTTATTCGATAAAACACACGCACACGAACACAAGAATGTGTCTGTGTATGTGTGTATGTCATATATATTGTATGCATATATAATAGATATAAGTACACACACACACGTATCAACTTCAATAAAACAATCCTTCTCT
>NW_026395203.1:0-324 GCF_001194135.2 Octopus bimaculoides | reverse complement strand
TATATATATATATATATATATATATATATATATATATATATAACGTAAAGGAATACGGATTTTCTAATACGGACAGATATCTTACATGCACTCTGGATGAAACCCAAATGTCGCTAAATTTTTGAACTTTTGAAATTCTTGTAAACTTCATACGTTTATAACTTTGCCCCTTTCTCTTCTGCTTTTACCCATCTATTTCTCATTCCAGCATACCTAACCGTTAACCCAGACACATTTTTATCTCTCGCTATTTTTTCCCCTAATTTCTTTCTGTTGCAGAGCATAGGCTCGAAAAGTCAAAGACTTTTCCATCTATATATATAT
>NW_026395202.1:0-212 GCF_001194135.2 Octopus bimaculoides | reverse complement strand
AATAATAATAATAATAATAATAATGATAATAATAATAATAATAATGTTTTTCAATGACATCAATTAAAATACACTTTATGTCGAAATGTACTAAATAAAATTTTATGAGGAAATATTGGGAAAACAAAATTTCAGCCATTGTTATTGCAATATAGAATGATTTTTTTATTTATTTTGTTGTTGTTGTTGTTGTTGTTGTTGTTGTTGTTGTT
>NW_026395201.1:0-462 GCF_001194135.2 Octopus bimaculoides | reverse complement strand
CCCATGCTGATACCATTTCTTGTCCTTTGAGGCGAAGAACTCTTTCACTGGAATCTTCATCTCCCCTTGGTTGAGGACGCGTCACGAGTACAGGAAGCGAGCCATAGATCAGAACAGGTAACAATCCGAGGGAGATATGTTTCCGCAGTTCTGACATGCATAAGCAGTGATTAAGCAAGAGCCAGCTTGCTTAACCACGTAAGTGCAATGCATATCGCTTGATTGCATGCAGAAAGATCCGTCAGGTACGCAATTTTGTGCTCTCTGTTGCTTTGTAGGAGGCCTCTAATATTTAACGTGGAATTGTAAGGATCCTTTGGACGATAACTAACGAGGAATTAGCAACGTCTCATCTTGTGTGAATTTTCTGCTTGTTCCTTTGTTGCGTTTCTGTTCAAATTTTGGAATGATGTATATATATCTATACTATAAATTGCAGTGTTCTTGATTGCTTGATTGATT
>NW_026395200.1:0-259 GCF_001194135.2 Octopus bimaculoides | reverse complement strand
GAAGAAGAAGAAGAAGAAGAAGAAGAAGAAGAAGAAGAAGAAATGTAATGTAGTATTAGTCAAAATACTAGTAAGTAGTGAGGCTTGTTTACATGGTTAAGTAGCCAACATCAGAAGAGATAAGCCTGAAGCCCACCCATAGTTCATGAACATGTCATGGCAACGGAATTGAATTCCATCTAACAAGTTATTTATATATTTATGTAAGTTTTGCTCTATTTCATATATATATATATATATATATATATATATATATATA
>NW_026395198.1:252-435 GCF_001194135.2 Octopus bimaculoides | reverse complement strand
GCAGAGCTACGGAGCTTCGTCCGTTGCTCATGTTTTCAACGTACGTTCGCTCTGCTGGAGAGCTACGGAGCTTCGTTCGTTGCTCTTGTTTTCAACGTACGCTCGTTCTGCCGGAGCGCTATGGAGCTTCGTCCGTTGCTCTTGTTTTCAACGTACGCTCGTTCTGCCAGAAAGCCACGGAGC
>NW_026395198.1:0-198 GCF_001194135.2 Octopus bimaculoides | reverse complement strand
GGAGCTTCGTCCGTTGCTCTTGTTTTTAAGGTACGCTCGTTCTGCCGGAGAGCTACGGAGCTTCGTCCATTGCGCTTGTTTTCAACGTACGCTCGTTCTGCCGGAGAGCTATGTAGCTTCGTTCGTTGCTCTTGTTTTCAACGTACGATCTTTCTGCCGGAGAACTACGGTGCTTCGTCCCTGCTCTTGTTTTCAACG
>NW_026395197.1:0-203 GCF_001194135.2 Octopus bimaculoides | reverse complement strand
TATCTATCTATCTATCTATCTATCTATCTATCTATCTATCGAACTATCTACCAATTCATCTATATATCTTTATAAATATCGTTCTAGCTGGATCTATCTCTCTGCTTGTTCGCATTCTGGCCGTCTTCTATCTGTTTGTTATTCGTCTGTCTGTCTCTCTCCCTTCTCTCTCTCTCCCTTCTCTCTCTCTCCCTTCTCTCTCT
>NW_026395196.1:0-381 GCF_001194135.2 Octopus bimaculoides | reverse complement strand
TATGTATGTATGTATATATGTATGTATGTACGTATGTATGTATGTATGTGCCGATTTGTATGTTTTATGTATGTACTCTCATGCATATAGTTGCATACCTAGACATGTTCTGGCTTTGAGAAGCCTAATTTCTCCAGACTGGTATTTAGGCAGTGGGTTACATATCCCAGGACCCCAATAATTACAGGTATAAACCTGAACTAATAATCTGGATCGAGTAACTGCAGATTTCTTAATAGTTCAGCATAAGTGTTCTCTTTTCCACTGATCTTCAGCTTTATGTCAACATCAGTTGGGCAGCTAATTTCCACAAATGTTTCTCTTCTCTATCCCAAAACATTATATCAGCTTTGTATGTATTATCTATCTATCTATCTAGCT
>NW_026395195.1:0-394 GCF_001194135.2 Octopus bimaculoides | reverse complement strand
ATGCATGCATAAGCTCATGTATACGGACATACATCATACAATAATATAGAGTCATACAAGAAGGTGTGTATATATATATGCGTGTGTGCGTGTATGTATGTAAGTATGTACGTATGTATGTACGCATATATACATATTGTTGTTTTTGTGTAAGTCTGACAAAAAAATATAAGGCAAATACGGTTGGACATCAACGACAAAATCAACAACAGACCTCGTCATCATCATCATCATCATCATCATCATCATCATCATCATCATCATCATCATCATCATCATCATCATCATCATCATCATCATCATCATCATGATTCTCAACCATCACAGGTTTTATTCATACACACACGCACGCGCGCACACACATACGTGTATACATATAATATATTGTATATAT
>NW_026395194.1:0-275 GCF_001194135.2 Octopus bimaculoides | reverse complement strand
ATACATACCTATATGCTAGGCTTCTTTCAGTTTCCACCCACAAAATCCATTCACAATGCTTTGGTCAGTCCATAACTATAGTAAGGCACATGTCAAAGGTGCCACATGTCACACAATGTGTTTAGGAGCAAATTTTTGTTCCACACCTGCACCTATTTTATATATATATGTCCTGATTGTTTTTGAGTAGATGATTCATGGATTTTCTTACTCTATCTTTGGATTATGTTCCTTTAAATTCCTTTGAAGTATGTCCTTTCTGCACCTTTGGTTAT
>NW_026395193.1:0-486 GCF_001194135.2 Octopus bimaculoides | reverse complement strand
ATATATATATATATTTACATATGTACAGTATGTTTGTACAAGTAGTAGAAGAAAGAAATGGAGTGAAAAGGAATGGTAGAGAGTAGGTGCGCATGTTTATTGGTAACTTTATACATAATTTTGTGTTTACTTTCACAATCAATTTACTAAATGTAAACTTATGCATGTTCACTTATACGTACATATAAATTTATTCGCATATATCCACATACATACACACAGACACACATATATGCACACATATGCACATATATTTATATGTGTGTTTGTGTGTAAATGTGTTATAGGTAGGTGTAACCCTCTAGCGCGTATGCAAATGTTTCGGTACCAAGCGTATGCATATACTAGGAGATGAATGATACTTATATCAGCACATTGATTGTCTATCTACCTACCTACCTATTTACACTCACACATATATACGTGTATATATATTATTATGTATATATGTACATATATATATATATATATATATATATATATATA
>NW_026395192.1:0-300 GCF_001194135.2 Octopus bimaculoides | reverse complement strand
ACCATGTGGTTGGTAAGCAAGCTACTTACCACACAGCCACTCCTGACACACACACACATTGCTCCTGTTATCTGTTTGTTACTTAAAATCTCTTGAAAGCATTCGGGCATTGACTCACTTCTTTCACCGATGACGCCAGAAAATTGTATGGTTTCTAGCTAAGCTTGTTTTTTTATGTTTCGTGTTTTTGCATGTAACGCAAACAAAACAAAATGAATCTTCTAAAACCATTACGTATATTGTATTGTTATCTTTGTTGCGATGTGTATATTTTTTGTGCATGTTTGTTATTATTGTTGT
>NW_026395191.1:8984-12973 GCF_001194135.2 Octopus bimaculoides | reverse complement strand
ATATATCGCTCATATATCATTTGTATTATATATATATTATTTGTAAAAGTCTTTATACTAAAATTTCTTTATTGATTATATCATCATCCTCGTCATCACCATCACCATCATCATCATCATCATCATCATCATCATCATCATCATCATCATCATCATCATCATCATCATCATCATCACCATCATCATCATCCTCGTCATCACCATCGTCATCACCATCACCATCATCATCATCATCATCATCATCATCACCATCATCATCATCCTTGTCATCACCATCGTCATCACCATCATCATCCTCGTCATCACCATCGTCATCACCATCATCATCCTCGTCATCACCATCGTCATCACCATCATCATCCTCGTCATCACCATCGTCATCACCATCATCATCCTCGTCATCACCATCGTCATCACCATCATCATCCTCACATCATCATCATCATCATCATCATCATCATCATCATCGTCATCACCATCATCATCGTCATCACCATCATCATCATCATCATCATCATCAATGTCGTCATCATCATCATCCTTGTTGTCACTGCCACCGCAATCTCCACCACCATTCTTGTACTTGTTATTTGTTAAAATCTGTTTTTTGTTCTTTAGTTTTTTTTGTCTTCAGAGGTCATGGCTGAGGCCATGCTGGAGCACTGTCTTCATAGTGTGTGTGTATGTGTGTGAGTTGTCGTAAGGTTAAGTTCAGATGTCTTCATAGTTTGGTGATTGTCATCTCTGGTTCCTTGCCGAAGAGGGAAACCACATTCTGGAGAACACTGCAAAGAAACAGAGAGACTGAGTAAGAATAAATAAACGAAGGATTCGGTTTGAGTGTATATTTGGGTGCCAGTGTGGCTGTGTGGTAAGAAGCTTGCTTCTCAGTCACATGGTTCTGGGTTCCCTGGGAAAGTGTCTTCTACTATAGCCTTGGGCCTACCAAAGCCCTGTGAGTAACATATATGGCAGATTCTAGCCATTTCTCTGCAGACTGAAATTAATGAACAACTTTAGTCGATTTTCGAACCTTATTAGGTTCTCATCAGAGGCGTCTACATCACTTTGACAATCTCCATATACTCAACAAATACAGCAGTTACTTTATGAAGGGGTCTCTAATTTGCATACTGAACGAAATTAACACTCTATGTTAACGGGAATCTTAGTCTGTCAACGGGAATCTTGGTCTACACAGAATCAAGGTATGATATAATATAAACAGCAGATTTTAGTCATTTCTCTGCAGACTGAAAATAATGAATAACCTTAATCGAGTTTCGAACCTTATTGGTTTCTCATCAGAGGAATCTACATCATTCTTCAGAGAGACAAGCGGCCAAACTGTTTATATACTCAACAAATGCAGCAGTTACTCTATGAAAGGGTCCCTAATTTGCATACCGAAAGTGTTTAACTCTATAAATACCAGCGGCCTGTCAATGGGGATCTTAGTCCACACAGTATCGAGGTATGGTATAATATATACGTAACATTCATCTGTCTTTATGTTCTGAGTTCAAATTCCACCGAGGTCGACCTTGCCTGTCATCGTTTCGGGGACGATAAATTAAGTACCAGTTGTGTACTGGGATCGATCTATTCGACTGGCCCCCCCTCCCAAAAAATGTTGGGCCTTGTACTTAGAGAAGAAAAGTATATGTAACATATGGTATATATATACACGTATGTGTGTCTCTGTGTCTGTGTTTGTTCCCTAACACCACTTGTAGGCCGGTGGTGATGTGTTTACGTCCCCCGTAACTTAGCGAGTTCGGCAAAAGAGGCCGTTAGAATAATTTCTTGGCTTCAAAAAAATAAGTCCTGGAGTCAATTTGTTCGACTAAAACCCTTTAAGGCGGTGCCCCAGCATGGCCACTGTCAAATGACTGAAGCAAGTAAAAAATAAAATATAATTGGGTGCAGCAATTTGTTTATTTATTTATTTAAGGCGGTGAAGTGGCAGAAACGTTAGGGCGCCGGGCGAAATGCTTAGCGGTATTTGGTCTGACTTAACGTTCTGAGTTCAAATTCCGCTGAGGTCAACTTTGCCTTACATCCTTTCAGGGTCGATAAATTAAGTACCAGTTACGCACTGGGGTCGATGTAATCGATTTAATCCCTTTGTCTGTCTTTGTTTGTCCTCTCTATGTTTAGCCCCTTGTGGGCAATAAAGAAATAAGGTCGACAGATGGTATTTCGTCTGTCTTTACGTTCTGAGTTCAAATTCTGCCGAGGTTGACTTTGCCTTTCATTCTTTCAGGGTCGATAGATTAAGTACCAGTTGCGTACTGGGGTCGATCAAATCGACTGGCCCCCATCCCCCAAAATTTCGGGCCTTGTGCCTAGAGTAGAAAAGAACATGTTTATTTATTAACCGTTGACATAGTAAATGACCCCCAGCTTACGTTCATAATGTCTTAAGTCAGTTTCAGCTGTATTTCATCTTTTTCCCTTTTTACTTTTCTTTGACTTGTTTAATAAAAAGATTAAGCTTACCTTATACTGAAATCATTTGAAGGCGCAGTGATAGCATTGCCGTCGCAGTTTAGGTAGGTCTTTGGTGTGTCACTCGAGTTTTGGTGGAAGCGAATGTGATAGGTTAAAGTTTTTGCCATTTTAATAAAGTTGTTCTCATACTGGAATAGGCAAGACATACAAAAACAGATATGGCAGTGAGATGAATAAAAACATTACATAGTTTAAGACATAAGGCATTATAAGACATATATTAGCGATAGAGGTAGTATTAATACTGAGAGATAATATTTATCCTCAGTTAAATGTGAATGTTCTATCAGTGATATAAGCACGAGTGCATTTTGCACCAAAAAGCCAGTATGAGAGTATCTCTCGTGGTATCTACCACAGTATAGTTTGTTCTAATACAACATCGGCATTTTACTGGGGATGAAATATTGGAAGACATAATGTGGTATTTCTTTGTGGCCAGACGTGTTATTTGTGTAAGATTGGAAGTGAATAATGTCGCACGTAAGATAATGATGCACCAACAACCATCACATGATGTCGACATGGCAGGACAAGGGTAAACACAGACACATGTGCACACATGCATACAAATATGCATGCATACATACATACATACATGCATACATACATACAAACATGCAAACATTCATACATACATGCATAAATACATACTTACATGCAAACATGCATATATACATACATACATACATGCACACATAAAAACATACATACATACATACAAACATACAACTATACTTACATACATACATACATACACACATACATTCATTCAAACGTACACACATACACATTCAAACACACACACACACACACACACACACAGAGCCTTTGCATTTCCCTTAGATAACATCAGTGGCGTGGAGAGAGGATGCTGGTATGCATGGCTGATTGCCGGTCTTCCATAAACAACTTTGTCCAGACTTGTGCCTCGGAGGGGAACTTTCTAGGTGCAATCCCATGGTCATTCATGACCAACTGGAGACTTTACTCTTTTTACCTTCTGTTAGAGGCATTTAACCCAATAAAGGATGTAATCCGAACAAAGTTGCAATGGAGCCAAATCAAACCGTTTTATATAATATATACACATGTTGTTGGCACTCCGTCGCTTACGACGTCGAGGGTTCCAGTCGATCCGATCAACGGAACAGCCTGCTTGTGAAATTAACGTGCAAGTGGCTGAGCACTCCACAGACACGTGTACCCTTAACGTAGTTCTCGGGGATATTCAGCGTGACACATTGTGACAAGGCTGACCCTTTGAATTACAGGCACAACAGAAACAGGAAGTAAGAGTGAGAGAAAGTTGTGGTGAAAGAGTACAGCAAGGTTCACCACCATCCCCTGCAGGATGCCTCATGGAGCTTTAGGTGTTTTCGCTCAATAAACACTCACAACGCCCGGTCTGGGAATCGAAACCGCGATCCTACAACCGCGAATCCGCTGCCCTAACCACTGGACCATTGCGCCTT
>NW_026395191.1:7549-8475 GCF_001194135.2 Octopus bimaculoides | reverse complement strand
CACATGTTGTTGGCACTCCGTCGCTTACGACGTCGAGGGTTCCAGTCGATCCGATCAACGGAACAGCCTGCTTGTGAAATTAACGTGCAAGTGGCTGAGCACTCCACAGACACGTGTACCCTTAACGTAGTTCTCGGGGATATTCAGCGTGACACATTGTGACAAGGCTGACCCTTTGAATTACAGGCACAACAGAAACAGGAAGTAAGAGTGAGAGAAAGTTGTGGTGGAAGAGTACAGCAGGGTTCGCCACCATCCCCTGCCGGAGCCTCGTGGAACTTTTAGTGTTTTCGCTCAATAAACACTCACAACGCCCGGTCTGGGAATCGAAACCGCGATCCTACAACCGCGAATCCGCTGCCCTAACCACTGGACCATTGCGCCTTCACTGCTCCATTGCTCAGCCTTTATAACACAGCGGTCAAATCTCCCTCAAAATCACCCCCTAAACATGTAAACAAAATATATGTGGTCGAAGAAAAGGGCAGGATGGAAGGCATTTAACCCAATAAAGGATTTTATCCGGACAAAGCTAGTTAATGCCATATGTACCAGACTCATCAATAGCACTGTTCTACCTGCGATCTTATACACATGTAAGGCACAGGCTCTTATGGTGAAGATAGAACGTCAATTGGCTATGATGCAAAATGCCATGGAATGACCCCTGCTGGAGCACATTCGAAATGAAATAATTCGAGGATGTAGTGGAGTGAATGATGTGATTGCTGAGTACTGAAAGCAGAATTTCTGTTGTGCTGGACAAGTCGCAAGGTTCACAAACAACAGGAGGACCAGTGCAGTTACTGAGTGGTATCCAAGAGATCTGAAAAAGTCACTTGGAAGGCCTCCACGATGCCGGAAAGGCAATTTGGTCAAACAGTATGGGTCAGGAACTTTTCAGCACCCCTCGTGTGTGTGTGTGT
>NW_026395191.1:6674-7539 GCF_001194135.2 Octopus bimaculoides | reverse complement strand
TTGGTCCGTTAGGTTTCAAGCTCACAGCTGGGACAACCCAAGTGGTAGCTTAGCATGTCCACGCATTGGGTGTGCCGTCATCAGAGACAAGGTATGAATATTTTTGATAGGGAAAATTTACAGTTTACAAGGAATAAAATAGATTCGCAGTTTATAAGGAATAAAACAGAAACATAAAGGAATAAATAGAAGAATAAAGAGTAAAGGTAGAAAAGAAGCAGGTGAATAATGTTCACAACTCATCTTTTTCCAGAGGATATGGATGTTGGGCGGTACTTCCATAAAGGTACAGGTCCTTAGTTAAAATCCCAGGTAAATCCAGGCAGTATCATGGTAGTATTTTGAATGATGTATTCATGTTGAAGCGATAGATAGTGTATAAATGTTTATATAGAGCGAGAAAGTGTGTGTGTGTTGGCACTCCGTCGCTTACGACGTCGAAGGTTCCAGTTAATGTGCAAGTGGCTGAGCACTCCACTGACACGTGTACCCTTAACGTAGTTCTCGGGGATATTCAGCGTGACACAGTGTGACAAGGCTGACCCTTTGAAATACAGGCACAACAGAAACAGGAAGTAAGAGTGAGAGAAAGTTATGGTGGAAGTGTACAGCAGGGTTCGCCACCATCCCCTGCCGGAGCCTCGTGGAGCTTTTAGGTGTTTTTCGCTCAATAAACACTCACAACGCCCGGTCTGGGAATCGAAACCGCGATCCTATGACCGTGAATCCGCTGTCCTAACCACTGGGCCATTGCGCCTCCACAGAGCGAGAAAGTAGGATAGACATAAATGGGTTTTGTGACTGGACGTATATGGGAAAGAGAGAGAGAGAGAGAGAGAGAGAGAGAGAGAGAGAGAGAGAGAGA
>NW_026395191.1:4427-5321 GCF_001194135.2 Octopus bimaculoides | reverse complement strand
CTGATTTCAAAACTACAAATTATTACTCCAGATTGATAGCGATATTTTTGATACACCCGGCAAAATTGTTGATTATTAATTTTATTACTAATTGACGATTCCCTGCCCTGCATATCTATATATATATATATATATATATATATATATATATACACACACACTCCTCAAAATGTAACTACATGTAGATTGTTGGCAATTTTTTCCTTCTCTTGGATTTTCCTGTCTTCTATTTCTGAAGAAGTACTTTGCTCGAAACGTAAAACACCCTTTCTTTCCTTCCCTGGGCGTCTGTTAATACTTTGCATGTACCACGTCCTCACGTTGTTGTGCAAGCTGACAGAACCGTTAACATTTCAGGCAAAATGCTTAGCAGCATTTTTTCCGGTTTAACGTTCTGAGTTGTAGCAGTAGTAGTAGTAGTAGTAGTTGTTGTAGCTGTAGTTTTAGCATCATTGCAGGTGATTACACCTACATACATACATATATAGTTAATCAAATTAAAACATAGGGTAAAAAATCAGATATTAATTAATATCGATTTATTACCAGGAAGCCAGCACATTTAAAGAATCTGAGAGATTCAGAAAAAATATCTGAGATCTTAGGGGATTAAAGTATAGTTTTATATATAACGATGACCACTAAAGTGGACATTTAATGTGCTAGAAATAGACCACATCTTGTGTCTACTAAGACCTAAATTGCTCTCAAAATGAATGTCCACTTTAGTGGTCAACGTTATATATAAAAAGACACAAGATGTGGTCTATTTCTAGCACATTAAATGCCCACTTTAATGGTCAACGTTATATATAAAAATACATACATATATATATATATGTGTGTGTGTGTGTGTGTGTGTGTGTGTGTGTGTGTGTGTGTGTGTGTGTGTGT
>NW_026395191.1:1411-3717 GCF_001194135.2 Octopus bimaculoides | reverse complement strand
TTGTAAATGTGGATATGTAGATATATGAATAAGCTTACACACACACACACACACACACACACACACACACACACACACACAAACATACACACACATTCATGCACACTCACATACATAAGCATACACGCACATTTATGCATACACACATACACATCCATGCACATAGACACACACATACATGCATGCATATACACTGATGCATAAACACACTCATAGGTGCACACATACACAGATTCACGCATACACACTTGCATGCACACACGCACATACACAAACTCATGCATACACACATTCGCATGCGCTAATGTACACACACACTCATGCACACACACACTTATGCACACATACATGTCCATGCATGAATAAACACGTTCATGCACACACATGCACACAAATTCTTTTATTAGTTTCAATCATTCAACTACATTCAATTTCCAAGATAATGCTTCCAGTAAATTATTCGATCATATCGATCATAGGCCCGAGGTTATAACAGAAGACATTTCCTCAATGTGTCATGCAGTCGGACTGAACCCGGAACCATGTGGTTAGGAAGCAAACTTCTTACCAGACAGCCACTTCTGCGTCTTTGCTCTTGAATCTTAACAAGAAAATCTTATATGGACCCCCAGGCAGGGTTAGGGTTAGGGTAAATGGCGCCCAGGGCAAGCATCAAAACTGCGCTCCATCCACAAGCAAAAAGCAGCGCATGCATTTTGTGAGGCCAAATAAGAACACCTATTCTGTCTAGTGGCGTGGATGGCGATAAGCAGAACAAACCATGCCTGGAAAGGTTTAAAAATTTTTTTCAATAGCTTAATTAGAAAATGATCTTGGCCAAAATTACACCCCCCTCAAAGTGGCTCTCAGGGCGTGTGCCCTGCTTGCCCTGCCCTAGCTACGCCCCTGTCCTTAGGGGTCATATGGACCCTGATTCAGAACTATTGGCTTATATGAAGTAGTTTATGCTGTCAACTTAATGTGACAGTCCCCTGAAGGGAATAATACAACTGTTGGTTAGACCTAGGAAGCTGCATTGATTCTTGTCGGCCTTGACACATTTCCTGTGTCCTTATGTTTACAAGAGGGGAGACAAGCACCTCCATCCCTTGTAAACATAAGGACACAGGGAATGTGTCAAAGCCGACAGGAAGAGGTGCAGCTTCCTAGGTCCAACCAACAGTAGTATTATTCCCTTCAGGGAACTGTCACATTAAGTTGACAGCATACAACTACTTCATCATATCACTACTGCATAAATCTGAGAGATTTAGAAATGTATTATTTCTAAATTTGAAATCAGTGAATGCATTTCACTAGAATTATTATATGTTTACAAGGGCTTGACGGGCATCTTCGATAAGCAGGTCATGCTACTCCAGACTGATGACGAGCAAAGACTCAGAAACATGTCTCTGGATGCAGGCTTAGCTGGCTGGAGGTGCTTCTCTCCCTTGTAAACATAAGGACACAGGAAATGTGTCAAGGCCGACAGGAAGCAATGCAGCTTCCTAGGTCTAACCAACAGTAGTACTATTCCCTTCAGGGGACTGTCACATTAAGTTGACAGCATACAACTACTTCATCGTATCACTACTGCACAAATCTTTCTGAGAGATTTAGAAATGTATTATTTCTATATTGGTTTATATGTTTATTGACTGTGGGAATATGTCCAGGGAAAAGTCCCTTTAAGATGCTGAGTGTGGAGAAACACTAAATACCTCAAAAAGAGGTGAAACGAATTGCCCCGTAGGTGAGCGAGAACAGTGGATATCAATATTTCGTTGTTGTTTCAAATCATCAGCACCATATATCTGAGTCACTTCGAAACAAATTTAGATCACTTGTCTGTTATAGCAGTTTTGACTGCTATTTCTAAACATGTGAGGGTTTTCGAAACCCTCTTGGTAATAACTGTGACTTGTTCATAATTATAAACATTCTTCTGCTCTGTATTTTATGATAACATATTTGGCCATTGATATATTCATTACGGAGGATATATCATAAACAATTAATAATTATTTATACACTGTGCCTGAATAAAAGATGGGACGGTCGTGGTTGGGACAGCTTTGATCAGGAATCTGCTGGAGGACGGGCAACCTAGGGCTGAACATGTTAGAGTATTCTAACCTCTGCCGTCGTCATCAACACCGATCCCTTCCAACGTCATCACCACAGCCACCACTACCACCACAACTAGCACCCCCATCACCACCATACCTCCACTGCCACCGGCGCCGCCGCCACCACCACCACCACCACCACCACCACCATCGATATCACTTCCACTAACACCA
>NW_026395190.1:282-608 GCF_001194135.2 Octopus bimaculoides | reverse complement strand
TTGTTCACTGTGTCTGTGTTAGTTCGAAAAAAAATTATTTTGATATTTTTTGCTTCGTTTGTGACACATGATTTCAAATGCGTGTATGTGTGTCCTGTAAATTTCACGAAGTTGTGTCAGCATTGAGATGTATGTGTAGTCCTATGGGTATTAAAATGTATATATGATTGTGTAAACATTCGAGTGTATGCGTAATTAATCAATTTACGTATTTACTGCTTTGTTCCACTTATATTTTATAATTTGTAAACTTTCCGATGTTGATTTCGCATGTGTCTTTCGCACATGTTTCACTGAGACATCGTGCATGGAAAAAACTGTCGTTT
>NW_026395190.1:0-272 GCF_001194135.2 Octopus bimaculoides | reverse complement strand
CGATGTTGATTTCGCATGTGTCTTTCGCACATGTTTCACTGAGACATCGTGCATGGAAAAAACTGTCGTTTGTATGGCAGTAAAATTTCGTTTTTGTGATTATTTTCGTTGAAAGCCGTTTCCTTCAAGTCTTCCACAGGTTCCTTTATCCCATTCCACCGATGTTATTAGATTAGATTTGCTTTTGTACGGAGAGCCCGGTGCAGCACATCCATGTTGTTATTCAGTATTATTATTATTATTATTCAGTAGTTTTATTTTTATAACGTGCT
>NW_026395189.1:0-765 GCF_001194135.2 Octopus bimaculoides | reverse complement strand
TCAAATCATTGCACATGGACATGACAAGCTGTCAAAACATCTTCATGGTGTCTCATAGTGAAACAAAATGCATATGCATGTGACTCTATGCATTAATTACATACCTGTATACACTAATGTTGTATACTAGTAATTATATATAGTAAATATATAGTAATTACATAGTAATTATGTGTATGTGTGTGTATACATACTCTCACACACACACACACACACACATATATATCCACGGCTGATGCTGGCAGCCTGGCGGCTTTCGCCAGCAGGACCGCATGTGCCACATGGTCAATACCATGATGTGGTCCGTCCAATAAATTGCTGGATAGGCCACACTTTAGGTGACTGTCGCATCCCAAGGGGATCGTGAGTACAGTAAGGGGTACAAGCTGGTAGGTCAATGCTTCCATAGTCGGCTGTGCTGCAGCAACAATGACCACAGAATGCCACCCGAATGCCCATGGTCCGTCCAGTAAATTGCCGGACAGGCCACACTCTAGGTAACCATCGCACTCTGAGGGGGTCCTGACTACAGTAAGGTGTACGAGGCGGTAGGTCGATGCTTCCGTCGTTAGCTGTGCTGCAGCGCCAACGACTATGACTGCCACCTAGAGGTATGTGAGTGTGCAGTTAAATAAATATGTATTGAGAATTGGAGTAAAATTATTTCATGTGAGGCAATAGTTTTCTATATTTGTATATTTTGGAATGTATAGTGCATATATATGCATGTGTATATATACATGTGTGTATTTGTGTATATGTATA
>NW_026395188.1:0-350 GCF_001194135.2 Octopus bimaculoides | reverse complement strand
ATAATGACGTTATTACTGAATCATGAAATTAATGAATGCAGAATACAGTTACGTATATTATAACTAATGAAATAATTAATTCGTGTAATAGAAAAACGAGTTAAATGTGTTTGGCATTTGCCGCAGCGCCTTTATTTATATGCTCGCTCCTCCTAACTTTAAAACCCATCCAGTTCGCTACTGGTCTGGTCCCATATCACTCTTGCTGATGATGAATCGGTGATTCTAGCAATCAAGATCTGCAGTGTTATATATTAGGCATTCGGTCTTTAAAAACTGCAGGCGATAAAAGTATTATATAAAGGCCATTCTATTTTTGATTTGTATACAGAAACAGGATATCTTAAGCT
>NW_026395187.1:0-300 GCF_001194135.2 Octopus bimaculoides | reverse complement strand
CATGATTCTATTTAAATATGTGCTTTAAAGCACAAAACAAAAGGAACAGAGAGTTACCGTTCGAAAGTTCACTTGTTCCCTTTAGGAGGCAATTATACAGTATTTTTGCCAAGTATTTTTGGCAACCCCCTACCGCGTTGGGGTAGAGGGTTTTTAAAGTATGGTGTAATGTTGGAGTCACATGATAAATTTTTATATATTTTGGTGGCGTCGTGTATGGGTGATTGTTTGCTTTTATATCGTTTTCTGTTGTCTGTTTTTGTATGTATGTAGTTCATCAATTCTTTGTTTCTGGTGTCT
>NW_026395186.1:0-300 GCF_001194135.2 Octopus bimaculoides | reverse complement strand
TATGTATGTATGTATGTATGAGTGTGTATGTGTGTGAGTAATGTGTATATACGTGAGTTATGTTTGTGAGTATATATGTCTCTGTGTATGCTTGTATACGTGTGTTTGTGTGCTTAAAGTGTATGCATGTGCATTTGTTTCGATTTGTACATTTGTGTGCATGCATCTGTGTGTGTGTGTGTGTTTTGTGTTTTTGTATATACGTATGTTTTTATCTGTATGTTTGTTTGTGTGTGAGCGTACGTGTTTTTTTCTATTATGTGTATCTTTTATATCTTTGTGTATTTGAGTATGTGTGTG
>NW_026395185.1:0-426 GCF_001194135.2 Octopus bimaculoides | reverse complement strand
TCCTTGTGGTGTGTGTGTGTGTGTGTAAGCAACCGTATGTGTGTGATGGTGGATATGTATGTGTACGTCTGTATGAGTGCGTCTGTGGCATGTGTATATGAGTATGTGTGTGTTTTATCTATGGTAGGATGGTGTGGGTATGTGTGTGCACGTTTGTGTGAGTGTGTATGTGTGTGATTAATATTTGTTAGGGTGCTGTGTGTGCGCATGTGGGTGTATGTGTATATGTGTTTGTTCGTGTGTGTGCGTGAGTGCGTTTGTGAGTGCGTGTGTATGTGTGTTTGTGTGTTTCTTGTGTCGGTGGGGATGTTAGGTGTGTGTACGTGAGTGTGTGCGTATATATATTTTTCTGAGTATGTATGTGTTGTTTAATCGTCCTTGTGGTGTGTGTGTGTGTAAGCAACCGTATGTGTGTGTGATGGTTCA
>NW_026395183.1:0-256 GCF_001194135.2 Octopus bimaculoides | reverse complement strand
CTCTCATGTGTTTATTCCCTCCCTGCCTGAGGTTACCGTGGTATTTTCCGTAGGCCTTTCTTTCCACGGATAAACCTAATCTTGCTTCTTACATTTTAAGAATTTCTTCTGTGATACACGATCCCTTTTGATTGCCTTTGTTTCCCGACCTTTTTGATCGGAATTTCACTTTTTTTTCTGTTTTTTCCCTTTTCTTTTTCATTTTTGAAAAGAAAAGCTCTACATTTGTATTTGTCCCCTCTATGTTCAGCCCTGT
>NW_026395182.1:0-255 GCF_001194135.2 Octopus bimaculoides | reverse complement strand
TAGATAGATAGATAGATAGATAGATAGATAGATAGATAGACACACAAACTGTGTGATATGCCTTTACATATTTTATCGCTGCGAAATTATTCAATATTCACGCCACTTTCTGATCTGAACGTCGGAATGCGAGATAAAATTCTTTTACGTTCAAACATAAAGGAATTTCTGCTTTCTTATTTTCATTATACATTATGAATCTATACCTAGCTAGGATGTATTTGTGTGCATATATATCTTCGTGTATATATATAT
>NW_026395181.1:0-579 GCF_001194135.2 Octopus bimaculoides | reverse complement strand
GAACGACGGTCAGGCGTTAGTAGATGACGGACGCGATGTACGTGTTCGCCCCCTTTGCCCGACCTTTTAGGGAGAGCTTCCTCTCGGCCCATTGCCGGGCTAGAGTGGCCACCCTTCTCGTTATCTCGTCCCAGTTCTTCATCGTTTGGAGGTCTGAACCAAATCAGACCCCGAGCAACTCAACCGGACCGTCAGTCCAACGTCCCACGACGGAAGCGCTGCTTGACGGCATGGGTTTGCTTCTCCAGGTGCCGAGCCGCAAGCCCACTGACGTATCCCTGTTGTAGATAGATAGATAGATAGATAGATAGATAGATAGATAGATAGATAGATAGATAGATAAGAACACTTCTTTTTTATACCTGCGACACACATAGAAGCGGTCCTGAGTTGGATCTACAGTTAAAATTGGATTAGGTTCTTACATTTCTACAGTATCCCACAAATATCCGATACTTTCATGCATGTTCTACCTCACTGTGAACCCTGTGCCCGGAATCCAGCCATTTCCAGCGTCCTCGAGATTCTAATGATTTCCATTACTAATCTGTATACATATATAAATATACGTGCAAACTA
>NW_026395180.1:0-266 GCF_001194135.2 Octopus bimaculoides | reverse complement strand
TATATACATATATATATACACACACACATATATATACATATATATATAGATATTCGCACACACAAGTATGTATATTTAATAGCTATAAGTGGATTATTATGCATAGATTCCTGTATATGTATACACGTATGTATATATTTATTTGTATATGTATATTTAATAGATATAAGAAGATTATTGTGCATATATATATATATATATATATATATATACATATCAAAAAAATAACGTCGACCACTAACGTGGACAATTAATGCGCTAGAAAT
>NW_026395179.1:0-428 GCF_001194135.2 Octopus bimaculoides | reverse complement strand
ATATATATATATAAACTACGTGCATGTGTATACATATGCCAATAATAGCTCTCCCATCCTCCCTCCCTGCACATGCCTGCAAGTAGATTGTCACAGCTAATATTGTCATGTATCTTTCCATTATCAACATCTTCCGTTTTTTTACACTCACCATACCCAAATTCTTCTTCTCTCGTTTCTTGTATTTCTTCTTTTTACTGCAAGAATGTTCTTGAAGACAGTTAAGGCGAAGAACATTTACCATTTCGATTGTCGAACTAATTTTATCTCAAATAGAACTGCTTGTCAGTCTTATCTTCCTGCTTTTAAGTTTAGCTTTTTTTTTTGTTTTCACTTTTTCACTATCTTTAGCAAAATGTTATGTACAAATGTATGTACGTATGTATGTATGTATGTATATATGTATGTATGTATCTATGTATATATGT
>NW_026395178.1:0-373 GCF_001194135.2 Octopus bimaculoides | reverse complement strand
AAAATCATGGTTGTATAAGAAGCATATATACAGAAGGAAATATATTTAAGCATCTATACAGAATTTTAGGGGAATGACCAACCACAAGACAGAAGATGATGAATGGAAAGGTTAAAGAATTTTTGGAATGCCTTACATATCTTCACTGTGCCACTGATAGATTGGATTTGGAGAATCTGTGTCAGTTACTTTTACTCTTTCTCTGTGAAACCGTGTACGTTTAGGTTTTTGCACAAATTTGTTTACACATAACTTCATGCACCTATGATGAGAGGTACAAATAGGAATTCATAGTCAGGGTACAGGGGCTGTAAGATCTGCATTAATTCACCATAAATGTTCGCTTTTTGTATGTATGTATGTATGTATGTAT
>NW_026395177.1:0-415 GCF_001194135.2 Octopus bimaculoides | reverse complement strand
TATATATATATATATATATATATATACACACGCACACCGATGTATGATATGATATACAGCATACAACTTGTAACCATATACTGTTTGAATATACATATATCTAAATATATCTATATATGTATATACCAACAGGTTACCGGCTGTTTATGAGTGTAGTACGTTATATACTGATCGAGTTGTTCTTCTGCTACAACTCTGTCAACCTTGATCAAAGGCATTCCACTCATGACCGTCCCATCTGTTTAACTGTATTTCGGACATTATTTAATGTGTCTTTCTCCTTTTTAAGATGGTGGGTGTGGTTTGAGAGAGCTGTGGCTGCTATCTCTAGCAGTTAGAACGAGGGCTTAGGGGCAACGACTTTTTGTAGTTCGTGTGTGCGTATATATATATATATATATATATATATATATAT
>NW_026395176.1:0-901 GCF_001194135.2 Octopus bimaculoides | reverse complement strand
TGGAACACCATTGAAAGGATTAAGAAGAAAATAGGGAAGGCCAACTCATGATATGATAGCCACAAATACCAGAGCGTCATGTTCGTCGGCACCACCCCTAGAGGCGAACTGGCGTACCGCTTTAGAAGGGCCCTAGACAAACTTAAGCTAAGAATTAAGGTTGTTGAAAGGCCAGGCAACCCTATCAAATCCCTTATCAGTAGAACATACCCTTTTAGTAGAACCCCCTGCACTGAGAGGAATTGTACCGTATGTAGATTTAGCCCACAAACGAACTGTCAAACCAGAAATGTGGTCTATAGTATAAGATGTACAGAGGGACGATGCAGTAACAAGACAACGACATATGTAGGCGAAACAGCAAGAAGCATAGGGGAGCGGGCAAATGTTCATTGGAGGGAACTTAAGGAAGGGAATTGCTCATCAGTTCTGTACCAGCACGCTGAGTAAGAACATGGAGGCTCACTCAACAACATAGAAATTAAAATCTTATCCACACATAGCAGAGACGCAGCACTTAGACAAATTACAGAAGCTACACACATAATAGAAGATAAACCTAGCCTGAATAGGAAACTGGAATGGAACACTAACACACACCCCTAACAAACCACAAACCACAACATATGACAATACATTCCCCATTCCCCATAAACCAATAACAATATGAACAAAATATAATACAATACAATACATAGATAAACAAATGGAATTAAATACTACATACGTTAACAAAATTAAATTAAATACAAAAACAAAGTAGGTATAAACACATGGACAAATAAATGAATAAAAACAAAAACAAACGAACATGTATTAACAGAGGATATAGATAATACAGGCAGTCCCCGTACACACACATGCACTTACAAAAACATAGACACATTGAAGGATACGCATG
>NW_026395175.1:10383-10729 GCF_001194135.2 Octopus bimaculoides | reverse complement strand
TACTTCGTAGCATAACCATTATTCAGTTCCATTTCAACCAATCTCTTCTTCTAGCCCTTAATCAATGACTTGCATGTTTCTTTAGGAATTTTTTCCCATTGTTCTTGACAAATTTTCTTCAAATCTGGAATGCACATTGGGGCTCTTGAATGAGTACCGCCTGACTGGCCTTCATGCTGGTGGCACGTAAAAGCACCCACTACACTCTCTGAGTGGTTGGCGTTAGGAAGGGCATCCAGCTGTAGAAACTCTGCCTGATCAGATTGGAGCCTGGTGCAGCCATCCGGTTCACCAGTCCTCCATCAAATCGTCCAACCCATGCTAGCATGGAAAGCGGACGTTAAAC
>NW_026395175.1:6065-9870 GCF_001194135.2 Octopus bimaculoides | reverse complement strand
TTTACTTTTCGCCATTATTACGACACTACTTTATGTTGTCTCAGTGCTGAATGAAGAAGCTAGCGTTTTGACACTCAAAAATGACCACTGATAAGATTATTGGAACAAACGAGAAAGTTCTAGTAAAAAAAAAAACCAACTTATTTTAACAGTATTTTGTGGCATAGAAACTCAAATTTATTCTGTATGAATACTTTTTTCACCCCTAAATATTTATAATTGTATATAAATTCCTTAGTTACTATAATTTATTAGTTTCTTTTGCATATTCTTAGTTTATGCATGTGTATGCAAATATAGTATTGGTATATCCCATTTATGTTCATTAGAAATTAAATAAATAAAGAATTTTGACATGTACGAATATTTATTCCCCAACCACTGTATGTTTGTGCATGCATATGAGTATGTGTCTGCTTGTGATTAAAAGAAACAAATCCTGGTTTCCTACCATTAGTCCTTTACTCATGTAATATGGCCGGCTTTGTCCATCATTGATTTGGTGGTCTTCACAGAAACACACAAATAGACTATCAATGGTTGTCTGAGAATAATGAACGAGAATACATGTCAAATACAGAATGGAATGACTGATGTTAAATAAAGAACATTGGAAGATAGTCATCACAGAAACACAAAGACAAATTATCAATGGTTGTCTAATGAATAATGGAATACTATAGAATACACAATGGAATGACTGACGTTAAATAAAGAATGTAATATATTTAATGGAATCATCATTTCCTGTTATCTCTGCACCAACATGAGATAGTTGCCTCCTTAGTATCAATCCTTGGCAAGAGCATTGAGGGTGCACTCCAGTCTGAAGTTGTTGGAGTTAAACCCCCCCCCCCCCCTTGTATCTGTCATGCATGTCCAGGGCAGCTGGCATGCCTCGTTAGTTGCCTGTTGAGCATCTAGTGGCAACCCCCTGTAATCTGAATCTATGTTATTGGACATAAATCCTGTTAATCTTATCAACCATACTCTTCCAATGATGGAAGAGGGCATTAATTTGGGGGTTTCCCTTCCTAGATTAAGCTCCTTATCAGTGAAAGCAATCAATCTGCCATTCTGTGTCAGAATGGACCTAAGAATAATAGTAATTAAGGAATGACTGTACACTTCCCATAACTCCAGAACTTCCAAACTGGAGCTCATCACTGAATGCAGTTTAATGCCTTACCCAGGACATAATGGAATAATAAATGCAGAGTATCAGAATTCTTGTTAAATATTGAATGTAAGAATGAAACAAAAGATGTTATATAAAATGGTTTTATGGAATAACAGATGTAAAATAACTAAATCTTACAAATTTCAATCTGAGTATTCTAGACACATGCACTCTTTGAACTACAGGTACTATCCATTTGGCAGGCTTCTGTACAGTTTCTATCTCCCCTAGTGACCCAAGGCTATAGTAAAAGGCACAGAGTGGGATTGTCTACCTTGTGACCATATTCATAACAGTGAGGTACTAACAAATGCAACATATCAGGCATTGAAGCCATCCTCATCAAAATACAGCGTAGATGATCAGGTCATCTCTCACGTATGAGTGATGTCAGAATTATGTAGCAACTTCTCTTTGGCCAATTCCCAATAGGAAGGTCAGTTGGAAGGCTACTCTTGTGCTTCAAAGACAATCTGAAGCGATGCAACATTTTGTTTTCTTCTTGGAAAACAAAGCGTCAGAATGCAGGACCTGGTGCTAGTCCTGCTTCTCCTCAGTTCAAAAATTTGAGCAAAGTCGACTCCAACATCAGCAAGCATGAAGGGGTGCTGGAAAAATGCTGCTCCTCTAAATGGAAACTTTACCTGCCATTGTGGTTTTGTGGCATGAAGCAAAGCAGGCCTTGCTGTTCACTCAAGAAAACACATAGTAAATGGTCCACAAACACTCAAGCAAATTGAGTCCTCAATTTTTTCTGTTTGTTGAAAGGTTTGTAAGGCACCAACAGGTCTCAAGAGACACATTCATGTCCATAGAACATGATTAATGCTTTGTTTCACTGAACCCTTATTTGTTGTTCACAACAAGAGAATCCATCATCATATATATATCATCATCATCATCGTTTAACGTCCGCTTTTCATGCTAGCATAGGTTGAACGATTTGACTGAGGACTGGTGAACCAGATGGCTGCACCAGGCTCCAATCTGATCTGGCAGAGTTTCTACAGCTGGATGCCCTTCCTAACACCAAATATATATAGCCAAATCAGATGAATTGGTGGAACAGTTCCAAACTCTACTGTTGCGTTCTGCAGTACTAATTCAGTGACTGACTCTGTTGCTATGTCACCCTGACCTATATCTGTATGGTTACAAAGTTACTGGGCAGGACACTGTGATAAGATAATCAAACCCCATACTCACCTCATAAAGAGAGAAGAAACAGCTGGCTATAAAGTAGGTCAATACACAAATGGCCACCATTGGTACCCACATGTAATGAAGGTTTTGGCAATCCTGAAATAGAGACCCTTGTTTCAGTAAAGTTATAATAAAGTTAGATAAGAACAACACAACAGTAATTTATAAAACATTTATGTACGCACAAACGTGGAATGATGTTTGGTGTAGGATTTAGGCTTGGGGAAAAACATCTGAGACTTTGTGTGTTAAAAACCTGCTTCAAATGATAACAGCAAACTATCAGACTCTGGTGTTTCAGATTGATTTCACCTTTTCAGTGAGAGGCATTGCCTTGCTCATTTAGAGCTAGCCAAAAACTTCTGTCCTTATACAGAAATCAACTAAGATATGCTAGTTTGTTTTGTGAAAGCCTGTCAGGCTTAAGGTGAATATGTCTATGAACTTGAAACAGCAGAGATTTAAATAATGTTTAGTAAATGCATTATTTTAATCTCTGCTGTTTCAGATACATATTGTCGGTGGTAGTGGTGGCTGTCCATCACAGGTTGATGTTGACTGTTCTGTTCAGAGCATCTCTGAACACGTCCCAACATCAGCACCAGACTGCCTCTCTGGGCCTCCAAGCCAAGTACCAAGTAGTGTTTTTTTTCCTCTACTCTAAGCACAAGGCCTGAAATTTTTTTTGTGGGGTGGAGTCGATTAGATCGACCCCAGTATGCAACTGGTACTTAGTTTATCGACCCCAAAAGGATGAAAGGCAAAGTTGACCTTGGCAGAAGTTGAACTCAGGTACCAAGTAGTGTACAAGAGTGTAATGTATACAATTGATGATGAGACTGCCTCACAGTAGCAGCTCCATCTACCAAATCCATCAAAAAGCTTTGGTTGGCCCGAGGCTGTAGTAGAAGACATTTGCTCAAGGTGCCATGTGGTGGGACTGAACCCAGAACCATGTGGTTGCGAAGCAAACTTCTTACGACACAGCTATGCCTATGCCCATATATATGTATATATATATATATATATATATATGTATATTTTAAATCTTCTGTATCAACTATTTAAAATATACTAAATGTGCACTGAGGAATTCATTAAGTAGATCCTGCGACAAAAGTGGTGAATGTGCTCTGCAAGAACACTACTAGGGACATACCCAAAATAAGATTTGGATACTACACTTTAAAGTCTCTTATCTAAACTTTGATTTTAAATATAACCTTTATATATATATATATATATATATATATATATTTATAATCATAAATATATAGGGATTGACAGTAACCTGCTTCTCTAACATACTGAGAATTCAGAAATAGCAGTCAAAGAACTACTGATTTCAAAACTACAAATTATTACTCCAGATTGATAGCGATAAAAATTGTTAATTATTAATTTTATTACTAATTGACGATT
>NW_026395175.1:2406-5593 GCF_001194135.2 Octopus bimaculoides | reverse complement strand
TATATATATATATATATATATATATATATATATATATTTATATGTATATATATATAGTCTACACACAGTTGTATAAACAGGCTGTACTCACCATTATCAATTCGTGCCCAACAATAGCACAAACTGCCATTACTGCAATTTTTCCGAGAAACAAAAGGAAATCACCCACAGAGTTGATGGTAGCCAGTTCAAGAACATTGTTGAGGATGACATAGAAGGCCATTTTGGCTGATGTACAGTAGTTGTGACCATAAATAGCTGGAACAGAAGGGAGCACTTTTAAAAAAACAAACATAACTGAAAACTGAGAAACAAAGACACTATCAGTGTTTATGCAAACAGTTTAGATAAAGGAATGGTTCAAGGTGTTATCGTTTATATCTTACTGAGAAATTCCACGTCATTTGCTCTTTTGCTCCAATCTTTACAGTAAATTAATTCTAATCTATCAACAAAACTTCAGAGAATATTTCAAGGGCCATCCTCCTACCCCATGATGATGATTTACATGGGTAATGATTGTTCTATTTCCTTTTCTTTTCTTGCCACTGATGGGAATATAATCTCAATGTTTATCACATATATACATGAACAACTGCCAGACTCCACACACTCGAAACCCAGGGCTTTAATTGAGCATCCCTGAATATAGAACAGGTACACTGTGTCCCTGTGCATGTCATAGATAACTAAAAAGGTTAGTGACAGGAAAGGCTTCAGGAAATTCATCCAACCCAACCATGCCAGGATGGAAAAGTGAATAAAAAAACTCTGTTGATGAAAGCTAATTAGATCATCATTATCATCACCACCAATCACCATCATAATAATTATCATCACATCACTATTATTATCATTATCAGCATCATCACCACCCAGTCCTAACTGACTCCTACTATCACAGTCACCATTACCATTATCATCATAAATGCCACCGCCAACACCATCACAGACATAACCATGTTTCTACAAACCCATCTCAGTGTAGGCATTCTTGCTGATATACTTGATTCTTTTCTCGTAGCACCACAAACAACATTTGAGACATTTGGTCAAAAAGGACATCACAGCATTGGTGCTAATTTTACTTCTGGGGAGAGAGAGAGAGAGAGAGAGAAAGACAATGTAGTGTGTTGGTGAGAGAGAGAGAGAGAGAGAACATTTAAAGTGTAGATAAGAAAAAGAGAAAGGACCGAAAATTTTGTGCATGCCCACACACCCACATAGCTTTTAAACTGCAAAAAGTTACACGAGTGGCTCAAAGGATGACAGCTTCAGCCAAGGCTCTGAGCAAATACACATACACAGAAATGATAGCAACCATCGCCCTTAAACCACACACTACCATCTTAAGTAAGACACACTGCATAATATTATCCCAGACATTTTTTATCTGAAATTATAATCGATATATATATATATATATATATATATATAGGCACATGGGTAACTGTGTGGTAAGTTTGCTTCCCAACCACATGGTTCCAGGTTCAGTCCAATTGTGTGGCACCTTGGACAAATATAGTCTACTATAGCCTTGGGCCAACCAAAGCCTTTTGAGTGGATTTGGTACATAAAAACTGAAAGAAGCCCATCACTTATATAATTATTTTTGTGTGTGTGTACATGTCTTTGTCTGTGTTTGTCCCCACCACCGCTTGACAACCGGTGTTGATGTGTTTATGTCTACATAACTTAGCGGTTTGGCAAAAGAGACCAATAGAATAAGTACCAGGCTTTAAAATATATGTCCTTGGGTTGAGTCATTTGACTAAAAAATTTTCAAGACAGGGCCCCAGCACGACCACAGTCTAACAATTGAAACAAGATAAAAAGATATATATATCTATAAATAAACAAGAAGTGATGATCATAATGAGAACATCTTTGTGCAAAAGCCTGCTTATTTTGGACTGACCCAGGGTTAAACATCATCAACAACAAATGACCCCTTGTCTGGTTTGCTAACGATATTGCCCACTCGTTACCTTAACAACAGCAAATAACAATATTATAAAACATTACCTTGAATCAATAATTTCCATAATAAACCGAAACATGGATGCAATGGCTATCAGGAGTGACCCAAACAACATTGACCCTAGGTGATACCTGGAACAGAAGAACACTGGTCAATTTCCAAAGAATTAGATGCAATACTTAAACACTTTAAACCAGCCATATCCAGTTCAAATATTTTACTGCTTCAAACTGGCTACATCTGGCTTCACATCTACAACATCATCCAAAATAAACAACCACATCAACGGAATCTTAAAACTACAAGATAATGCATGATTAATTGGAAATAATGTAAATAAATTATATTTGACAGAGTAATCTGAATGCTAAAGGGTTACAACAAAAAGATTTCTTCATCCATTTTATAAATACTTCAGGATTTTCCAGAAAATATTTGAGTAATATAAAGGGATATTTTATATTACTTAGACTGTATGAAAGAAGGGCTTATATATAAATTTAAATAAAAAGGGTGAAAAATTGAATATTAATTCGATTAATATCAATTTAAAACCAATGACCTAGCAAATTGAAAAATCTGAAGGTATTTGCTGAATTTTCTTGAGAACAATCTTTTCTTAGTGGTCAGACCATAGGTGGTCTTCTTCTAGCAAAAGGGATGTCCACTTGGTGGCCATCTCTCTTATACGTATGTAATATAATTTTTCTGAATCTTCAGATTTTTCAATTTTCTGGTTTTAAATTGATATAAATCAAATTAATATTCAATTTTTCACCCTTATTATTTAGATTTAAATAACTATGTTCTCTAACTGGCAAAATTCACTGCAGAGAATTATTTTCTGCAGAATTATTTCTGGTATTTGGCGCACCAAAACGAAGACTTTTGAAATATGACCTCAAATGTAATTGGTAGAACTATATACATGCTCAGTCACATGCGGACGTCTCGTGTATAGTTCTGCAAATTATGTTGCAAAGAACGATCATACCGAAGAGTTGCAGACAATTACGTAAGTAATTATGTAAGTAATTAACACCGAAACCGGTCTATGATTAATTCTTTATATTTTGTTTCCTTTCATTTGTCTTGCTCGCTTACATTCTGGTGTTTGCTGAATTTTCTTGAGAACAATCTTTTCTTAGTGGATATCGCTCTTATATGTGTGTGTATATATATATATATATATATATATATATATAT
>NW_026395175.1:655-2358 GCF_001194135.2 Octopus bimaculoides | reverse complement strand
ATATATAGGGCAGCTTGACTGGGGCTGGCAAGCTGGAGTGCTGCACCAGGTTCCAGTCTGATTTGGCTTGGTTTCTATGGCTGGATGCTCTTCTTAAGGCCAGCCATTTTACAGTGTGTTCTTGGTGCTCTCAACAAGCCACTGGCATGAGTGATCTTCACGTGGCACTGGTATGAGTACTTTTTACATGGTCCCAGCACAGGACTCTTGAAGGCCAGTCCTCCTCACCAAGAGCACCTTAACACTTCTGCTGTGGAGAACGGGTCTGCTTGAGTACAGCAAGGCACCTGCAACATATGTGGTGCACAGGACAGAGGTTAATTTGGTTTAGTTGGTGGGTAATTTGTGATCACAAAATGTATCGCAGACAATACAAACATGTGTATATCATATGTGATACATGCAACAGTTGTATTAAAAATCATATATGATGTACTTTGTGGATCACATATAATATACACATTTTTCTTATGTGTGATACTTTCTATGAACATACATTATCCACCAACTAATTAGTACCAACACATATTACCCATCTACCAAACTAAATTAACTTTCAGTAATTAAAAGCCTGAAAACAAGCATGGATGTTTAGGGAAACTTATTAAAATGCTTTGGATGGGCAAAGGGTTATGGGAGTGGACTGAGAGATCTTAGAATAGAATTTGGTTGTTTACATCCTGAAAGATGATTGGGCGCTATACAACAACATCAACAACTGTTGAACACACACGCATACACATAGCTGCATGAGGACAGCTGCATAAAGAAGTGCCAATCTCTAATAACTATGGAGGGGACCTGTGAAAGAGGTAGACTCAGGAATGCATGAAACAAATTGATGAAGCATGATCTTCGGATGCTGAGTCTCACAGAGGTGATGACAAGTGATTGAAGCCTTTGGCGATTTGCTGTGCTTAAGAAGACACATCAAGCCAAGTGAAATCGTAGTTGTGGCCAGTGGTGGTGATACATGAGAGGTAACCACTACACTCTTGGAGTGGTTGGTGTTAGGAAGGGCATCCAACCATAGAAACCAAGCCAAACCAGACTGGATCCTTGTATAGCCCTCTGACTTACCATGATGATAATATACCTCTGTTTATATTGGTTGACTGAATCCTGCACAAATTGAAATCGTGTAAAGTGAGGATTTTGATGAGATTATTACCCTGCACATGTAAGTGAAAGCTGGGTATTGTAATCACATGTCTTTGTTTGTCTGTGTGTCTGTAAAATTACTGGCAAACGGCAGAAATGCTCATTGGGTGAGTGGCTCGAAATGATGAAAATTTGGTTTGATTATCTTCAAACATACATAAATACATAGATAGATATGCAACTCTGTGCATGCGCATGTGTGTGTGCATATATGTGTACAGTGATGGATTTGAGGGTTTTGTTTATTTATGAGTTGATTTCTTAATTTCACCAGAGTATAACTAGCTATAATGGTATTAATAAAAAAAACGAAAGAAATGAATTCAGTTCAATTAAAAAGCAAGGTTAAGCAATGCATTGTAAGCCAAACTATAATTTGCAAAATAACTCATCTGCGCAGGGTATGCATCACCCCTCCAATGCCTTTTTTATTTCATTAATAAATCAATACACTTACTTGACCCAACCAAAACCATGTAAAAAAAGAAGGCCACCTGTGTATATATATATATATATATATATATATATATATATATATATAT
>NW_026395175.1:0-522 GCF_001194135.2 Octopus bimaculoides | reverse complement strand
GATGGAGAGGTCTACAACATGATAGCTTGGATCTTTTTATCCTTTACTTGTTTTAGTCATTAGACTGTGGCCATGCTGGGGCACCATCTTCAGGAATTTGCAGTCAAATGAATCGACCCTAGTACTTACTTATTTTAAGCCTGGTGCTTATTCTATTGGTACCTTTTGCTGAACCACTAGGTTACAGGGATGTAAACACGGAACATAAAGACACACACACACACATACATATACACACACACACACACACACACACACACATAGTCCACAGATGAGATCCAGAGATTCTCCATATAGAAGACAGCAGAGCTCAAAAGATTCAAACTTAGACTCCAATGTCTTTACAGGGGATAAAGAAAGGCTAAAAGATAAAGAAAGGCTAAATGAGGGATCAAGTTGAGAGGGTATAGAGGCAATTATGTGGATAAACAAGTCAGATACATCAAATAAATCAATATATCAAATATATTATTTGGTGTATCTAATTTGTTTACCTGCATAATTGCTTACTCTCTCTCTCTC
>NW_026395174.1:0-379 GCF_001194135.2 Octopus bimaculoides | reverse complement strand
CTATGATCAAAACTCTTCAATGTGTGACAAACACATCGTTTTTTTTTTATTTTTAATTATAGAGGACGGCTTATTCCAATGGGACCTTTATCTCTGAAACCGGTAAGGTTTGATTTAAAGAAGTTCGGTTACAGCGGCTTGCGTAACAATCCGAGGAGTACCTATCGAATCGACCGTTTTATAAAATGCTTGAAGACGTGGATGGGTGTACAAACGGAACTTACAAGTAACAAAGTATTTACTTGAGAGCCGTATTGTCTGTTTGTGTGCTCAGAGTTGTGTGGTGAGAACCAATTGATATACAAGTTTACAAAATGGATACTCCGCCATGTTTCATGCTTAAGATATGTTCTTATCCACAGGTACGTAATTCAACAAC
>NW_026395173.1:0-427 GCF_001194135.2 Octopus bimaculoides | reverse complement strand
GTGTGTATATATATATATATATATATATATATACACACAAATCCTCGACACTACTAAATAAATATAACGAGGTCCCTAAGTACATGCAACCACCACTTTTTTCATACCTTCAAATTTTATCACGAATCTAAATGCAACCTAAATAACCACACACCATATATCTATGACACCCCTTAGGTAATCCCCAACAAGCCTACTGAACTTTCGTTTATCTCCATCTTAACTCCCCTATCTTTAAGGATCCCAATCATTTAATACAACATATATGGACATGCAAGCGGATACATGCGTGCATGTAAATGTGTGTGCATGTATATTTGTGTATGTGTGTATATGTATGTGGGTATATGTATGTATATATATGTATATATATATATACACACCACATACCGAAGTTCAGAAATAGCAGCTAAAAATGCTGAAACTC
>NW_026395172.1:0-338 GCF_001194135.2 Octopus bimaculoides | reverse complement strand
TATATATATATACATACATACATATATATATATGTATATATATATATATAGTTAGAATTTACAGAAAAACAAAAGACGAAGACAGGTGTATAAACAACACACAGGTGTATTAGTTTAACGCTCGAGAAGGTGAGAAAGTTTTTACGTTTCTAGCCTACGCTGTTTAACAAAAAGGAAGACGAGAAAATAAACAGAGAATAAAAAAAGCATTTGGGGCTAGCGGTCAATCATGGCGGCTCGTTGGACAGAAGTGGTTAGAGAGGAGAGCTAGGAAGAAAGGGAGATGATAAAGCATTGGTGATCCCAAAACTAAGGTGCAAGTGTGTGTGTATATAAAT
>NW_026395171.1:0-370 GCF_001194135.2 Octopus bimaculoides | reverse complement strand
GTAGTGGTGGTGGTGGTGGTGGTGGTAGTAGTAGTAGTAGTAGCAGCAGTAGCAGAAGTAGTTTTTGTTATTCTTAATGTTGTCGTTTGTCCCCCATATCAGCACTGAAACCGCGACCAGCTCTTTTCTTTCAATTATTTACACACGTCAATCACCATTTGATGTGCCTTTTGCAATTTAAGGGAGATTAAGCTGCAGTTTCCAGCAAGTTGTACGACTGTGTAGGAGCTTCATCATGTGTAACTATAATAATAATGATAATAATAATAATAATAATAAACACTTTCAATACAGCAACCATAAGGGCATCACAGCAAACTACAGCACATACCCAAGGCACACAGAGTTGCACTCGGTAGTGAAGTGAAAG
>NW_026395170.1:0-336 GCF_001194135.2 Octopus bimaculoides | reverse complement strand
TTCATTCTTTGGTTCCTTCTAACGTACGTACGTTCATTCGTTCGTTCGTTTATTCGTACGTAAGTACGTACGTTCGTTCTTTCGATCGTACGTACGCACGTTCGTGCATTCGTTCGTTCGATCGTTCGTTCGCTCGTACGTACGTTCGTTTGTTCGTTCGTTAGTTCGACCGTTCTTTCGTTCCTTCGTTTGTACATAAGTACGTTCGTTAGTTTGTACCTTCGTTCGTTCCTTCGTTTGTTCTTACGTACGTACGTAGGTGAGTTCGTTCGTTCGATAGTTCTTTTTTCGAACGTACGTACGTTCGTTCGTTAGATTGTACCTTCGTCCGTTCGA
>NW_026395169.1:0-252 GCF_001194135.2 Octopus bimaculoides | reverse complement strand
GTCACCGCATCCTCCAGCGCCACCGTCACCCCCGTCGCCACCGCCGCCTCCACCGTCTCCACCGTCTCCACCTTCATCTCCGCCTTCGTCGCCGTCGCTACTCTTTTTTATTGCAATTGATAATTGTTGTTGTCATTTTTGTTACTTTTGTTGTTCTTCTTCTTCTCAATGTTGTTGTTGTTGTCGTTAGAACTATTGTTGTTGTCGGTATTGTTGTTTGTTGTCGTCGCCGTCGTGTTGTCTTTGTTTTTG
>NW_026395168.1:0-378 GCF_001194135.2 Octopus bimaculoides | reverse complement strand
AAGGCGGTGCTCCAGCATGGCCACAGTCAAATGACTGAGACAAGCAAAAGAGTAAAAGAATATATATATACATATATACATATATATACATATATATATGCATAGAATCTACGATTAAGAAGTCTATCTCCTGGCTGGTGGCACTTACCCATTTTCCTTTACTTCATTCAAAAATTCTTATCGCTCCTTTTAAAATTACGATTTAAGTATTGACGTCTAAGCCAAGAATTCCAGCATGATGTGCTGCTTGACTGGTCCCCCACCTCTCTCTCTTTATATATATCTTTCTCTCGCCATGCCTCCATCTATCTATCTCTCTCTAAACAAGTCTCTCTCTCTCTCTACTCCTCTCTATCGTAGTTTCCTTAAGGATTCAGG
>NW_026395167.1:0-202 GCF_001194135.2 Octopus bimaculoides | reverse complement strand
TTGTAGTAATAGTGGTAGACGAAATAGAAACATTAGTGGTCGTGTCTTTGTTAGTAGTGGTAGGAGCTGCAGTCACTATAATGATAATGAATAACCAAAATAATAATTCATAATATACATTATATTAATAACTATTAATATAAATAGTAAGACTATCTTTTAATATTTATTAGAAATGATAATTATTATTATTATTATTATT
>NW_026395166.1:0-245 GCF_001194135.2 Octopus bimaculoides | reverse complement strand
AATAATGGGTGACAGTAGAAGTAAAGTGACAGTGAGCAGAAAGATATGTCTATCTGTCATGCTCGACTAGAGTAGCATACAGGGAAAGAGTGAATTAAGAGACTCAAAATGAGAGCACATAGGAGTTGTAAGTGTAACAATGAGTGCCTGGTGTCTTTCAGAGAAAATGCAAGTGTAGAGTAGTAATTTACATGATTCAATTCTGCATGTGCATGTGTGTGTGTGTGTGTGTGTGTGTGTGTGTG
>NW_026395164.1:0-279 GCF_001194135.2 Octopus bimaculoides | reverse complement strand
CAGAGTTTCTACAGCTGGATGCCCTTCCCAATGCCAACCACTCAGAGAGTATATAATGAAATGTGGCTGCTGTGATTATCTCCCCTTTTCATTTAGATTGGTCACAATTACAACAAAGCTTGTTCATGCTCTTCCTGAAGGGAAGATTATTTCCTTAGATTAAGAACTGATTTTGTATAGTATTTGATATATCTTTATTAGTCATAATTGTCCCTAATCATACTGCTGGCTACTTGAGCTATTTCTTTTAGCTCCTTTATATTTATATTACACACACAC
>NW_026395163.1:0-244 GCF_001194135.2 Octopus bimaculoides | reverse complement strand
GACAGGTATATATCGATCTGGTTGCCATAACTGCAACTTAATGCATTGATAACGTCTACTTTGATGTTTCCTCAAGTGTTTATTTTACACATATTTATTTACTTGGTTATATCGATATATTTTGTCGAATTGATTCACGTAAAATATCAATACTACATCGAGAACTGGAACAAAAATCCGTTAACTCCTCTAAACCCCTCGGTTTTTTTACTGACCCACATCACTGACCGGGAGGATGTCAAGA
>NW_026395162.1:0-313 GCF_001194135.2 Octopus bimaculoides | reverse complement strand
TATGCATATATATGTACATGCATGTACATACCTTCATCTACATGTACATAATATGGTGATGCTCCAGCATGACCACGGCCGCTTGGCTGAAACGAGTAAAAGTGTATATATATATATAAATATATATATTTATATATACTCTTTTACTCACTCTTTTACATGGTCTTTCTGACTTCTTCAATCTGGCTGTTTCACATCACCACCCCTGTGTGTGCCTTTGTCCCAGCTGTTGGTACATTTGGTGTATAAGGGAGTTTGATTCTGCTGCCCTCGTCTGTACCTCATGTCGGGCTGTTGGTTCATCCGGTATTGT
>NW_026395161.1:0-290 GCF_001194135.2 Octopus bimaculoides | reverse complement strand
TACACATGTGTGTGTGTGTGTGTGTGTATGTGTGTGGCTGTGTGTCAGTGTTTGTCCCCCACCATTGGTGCTGGTGGGTTTTATATCCTTGTAACTTAGGGGTTTTTGCAAAAGACTCCGATAAAATATGCACCAGACTTAAGGAAAGCAATTACTGGGGTTGAATTATTTAACTAAAAACTCTTCAAGGTGGTGCCCCCAGCATGGCCACAGAAACAAGTAACAGAAAAGGAAGTAAAGATACATACACATACACATATGCACACACAGAAACACAAATCTATTAGCCC
>NW_026395160.1:0-246 GCF_001194135.2 Octopus bimaculoides | reverse complement strand
CTTGTAAGCTTTACTGTCACGAAGTGAGATTGCCTACCATATATGCATACAAATTGTAAAATAAATTTAGTCAACTCAATGTCTTGTTATTTACCTGCAAGACATCAGACATTACATCCGTAACGACCACGTGACCACTTTGTTTTTCTCAGATATAGTAAATATCTTTTTATTAATGAATATATTCTTTGGTTTTCTCATAAGA
Organism: Octopus bimaculoides; assembly: GCF_001194135.2. Taxonomy (NCBI): domain Eukaryota; kingdom Metazoa; phylum Mollusca; class Cephalopoda; order Octopoda; family Octopodidae; genus Octopus; species Octopus bimaculoides. The sequence goes on along the minus strand of NW_026395160.1, from coordinate 41 downwards.
AAGAGGAAAGTGATTTACTATAAACAGCAAATGAATACAAC
>NW_026395159.1:0-251 GCF_001194135.2 Octopus bimaculoides | reverse complement strand
AAAATATATATATATATATATATATATATATGAATGAGATGACAACAAACATCTTATAAGCATCATTAGCTATAAGATAATCGTGTATTCCACTCTACACTTGTCTAAATCCTCGTCCGAACTATTCGCATTTTGAATTCTAGAACATTATTAGTCTTGCAATGCCTCAGCGAAATACATACATACATACATTTTTGTTGTTGTTGTTGGCACTCCGTCGCTTTTGACGTCGAGGGTTCCAGTTGATCCGA
>NW_026395158.1:0-274 GCF_001194135.2 Octopus bimaculoides | reverse complement strand
CTTTTACTTGTTTCAGTCATTTAACTGCAGCAATGCTGGAGCACCACCTTAAGAGGTTTTAGTCGAACAAATCGACCCCAGGACTTATTCTTTTTAAGCCTAGTACTTATTCTATCGGCTTCTTTACCGAACTGTTAAGTTATGGGGACGTAAACACACCATCATCGGTTGTCAAGCGATGGTTGGGGATCAAACACAGACACACACACACACACACGACAGGTTTCTTTCAATTTCTTATTTCTTTACTGCCCACAAGGGGCTACACACAGAG
>NW_026395157.1:0-252 GCF_001194135.2 Octopus bimaculoides | reverse complement strand
ATAGATAGATAGATAGATAGATAGATAGATAGATAGATAGACATACATAGCTATATCATCATCATCATCATCCTTTAATGTCCGTTTTCCGTGCTGGCATGGGTTGGATGGTTTGATCACAGCTTGCATCAGGTTCTAATTTGATTCATGGTAATTTTAATATGGCACCACACAAGTGCTTTTATGTGACACCAACACCAGTGCTTTCAATGTGGTACCAGCACACAACTTAAATATATGTTCTTTTATACA
>NW_026395156.1:402-3600 GCF_001194135.2 Octopus bimaculoides | reverse complement strand
ATATAGGTTCAAAAAAGGAAAAAGACAAGAAAAAAACAACAACAAAAAACAACAACGTGAGAACGGGATACAGATTGTGTTACTGGACGCCCGGGAAAGGAAAGAAAGAGAATTTGACATTTCGAGCGAAGCTCTTCGTCGATCAATACATACATACAGAGAGAAAGGGAGATGAAAATGAAAAAGCAAAATATTTGGTGTCCGTCCAAAGAAACATCTAATTTAGGTAGAGAATATAAACACAGTCTCTTACAGCTGTTTCTAGAACATCCAAGCATATGGATGATGATAGTAAGTAAGGACTCCATTAACTGAGTATTCTACCATTAGCTAAGAAATTGTGTTGTATAGCCAGCTGAATCTCTAGTGGGTAGAATCACTCCATCAACATGAACAATTTAAACGACCTACGTCGGCCATGATGACTTCTGCATTACTTTCAGTACAATGCTCGTATGTACACGTGACTCTGTGTGTGTGTGTATGCGTGTGTGTGTTTATGTATGTATGTGTGTGTGTATATATATATATATATATATATATATATATACACACATACATACAATGCATGTATATCTGACTGCATAATAAGAATTATACAGGAACGCACGAGCACGCTTGCACTTTCTTATATAAAGTAAGAGAGAGGGGAGGGGGAGAGTAAGAGAGAGAAAGAAGGAAAGAGTGACTGGAAAGATTTATTATAATGAAGAGTATTGTTATTATTAGTATTATTATTGTTATTAACATTGAGAAATCATCGTCAGCACCATGATTATTATTATTATTATTATTATTGTTATTATCATTATTATTATTATTATTATTATTATTACTGTTAATAATAATAATAATAATAATATCATCACCAACTTTATTATCAACATCTTTACTGTCGTCATCATCGTCAGTATAATCATCATCATCATCATCATCATCAGCGTCGTGTCGTCGTCGTCGTCATCACCTCCACCAACAACAACGGCACCACGACCACCACCATCGCCACCATCATCATCGTTATTTTCCTTGGCATCAACACTGACGCGCACAATGTGCAATGGCTGAGAGACTTTACATCTAAAGACCACTTGTACATGTCTCCACATAAAATAACAACGGAGATTTTCTTTCTTTTTTTTCTCTTTCCTTTTACCTTCTTTCTTTCTTTCTTTCTTTCTTTCGGGTTTTGTTTCGTTGTTTTGTTTTTTGGTGGCAACACACAGAATATATAGCCAAAAGGAGAGAGATATCCCCCCCCCCAAAAAAAACCCAGAGGAAGACATCCACGTGAAGAGACAAGGAAGAACGCAAACAATTAGAACTATGTGTGTAAATAGTTGCATCTGTGTGTGCAAATAGCTGCAACTGTGTGTGCAAACATTTGTAACTGACTTCAAAGAAGCCTGGATAGACTATTAAATATAGCACTGCTACTCGAGTAATTTACGAAATATGGAAATGTGGACTGCTTATAGTATACATACATACATACATACATACATGCAAACATGTACATTATATATATATATATATATATATATATATATATATATATATATATATAGTTTGTGTGTGTGTATTTGTGTGTACGTGCATTTATACATAACTTTTAGATGTATATATCCCATTTATATACATATTCTTTTTTACTTACATATATATATATATATATATATATATCAAGAGATTTATATGTACACCCATATAATGTATATATGTATGTATAAATGAGTAACACACACACATATATATATACATGTATATACAAGCATATATATGTATATATATATATATACATGCTTATATATGTGCATATGCTTATGTAAATACACACCCACACATTTATACATATCGATAGATACATACATATATGTATGTATATATATATATATATATATATATGTGTGTGTGTGTGTGTGTGTGTGTGTATACATACACAATCAATCAAGCAGGCAAACCAGTAACAAACAGATGCTGTAGAAAGAAATGAAGAAAAACTAATAAAAAAAAAGAAAAGCAGTAAAAATAACACACACACACACACGCACACGCACACGCACACACATGCACATATATATAGAAGTATATACGCCACAAAGAACACGCGAGAAACTTCAGTAATAAGCACAAATCAGAAAAAAAAACCCCACCAAACAACACAAAGCAAAAATGATATACAGTAAAACGTGTGTACTAAATTGCATATACTCACTAAATACTCACAGATCACAAATTACAAATACAACAACATTAGCAACAACAACAGCAACAATATACAAACGCACAAACAAACAGCGAATCTGGAATGAAACTGTAAGCCTCAACACATTAAATACAACAAAGCATCATCGACAATATGAGATCAAAAGCAAATGCCATGACGTATTGCAAGTATGAAAGACGAGAAATGTATACAATGCATTTAGTCACCTCCAAATACAGCGAGAGTAATAATAACAACGATGTGGTAATGAAAAGTGTATCAGTCTTGCTAGAAATAGTTGCGAAATTTTTCCTTAAATTACGTATTGTTGTTAACTGTCGTGTTAAAAAGAATGTCATGTTTGAAGACAAAACAGATTGTTCGTCATGGTTGCCACAGCTGGAAAAAGCTTTGATCATGCATCTATGAGATAAAAGATGACCTGGGGTTAAATTGCAACAATGAGAGGGATATGTTAGGTAGCCGTTTAACATGCTAGCAATAGCAGCTTATATCTCCCTAAAATTACACTCAACTGATTTAAAAACAAAAATAAAAAAGGGTTTGAAACATTAGATTTGGATAGCGTAGTATTTGATGCTGTCAGAACGTTAGATAAAATGGTGGACACTGCTGCGCCATCTTTGATCTTAAATCTGCTCAGTAGGGTTGAACTACAGCGATACAAACAACGTAAACAGCACTACAAACAACAATTGGTAATAACCTACAATAATAACAACTACAATGACTAACTGCTACTAATTACACACAAAAAAGATATGTGTTTACAACAACAACAACAACAAAGTATTAACGAATATGAAACACGAAAACTCAAAGCCCTCTGCTGAAGATCATATATTAACTGCCGCATCGAATGAAAGACTTCAGACACCGGGCGCTTATTATATAATTGTAGTTGAGAGAAAACGCATCACATATAACTTGGCAAGTGTAGTAGCCCCGTTGACTTTGTTGGAATAAGTCCA
>NW_026395156.1:0-251 GCF_001194135.2 Octopus bimaculoides | reverse complement strand
GAAACCGGAGGATGTGGAACCATATACTAGAACATAACTGGCACTGAGTCGGTTGCGGCGACAAGGGTTCAAGTTGATCCGCTCGACGGAACAGCCTGCTCGTCAAATTAATGTGCAAGTGGCTGAGCACTCCACAGACACGTGTACCCTTAGCATACTTCTCAGGGCAGATTCAGCGTGACACAGCGTGACAAGGCTGACTCCTTTGAAATACAGGCACAACAGAAACAGGAAGTAAGAGTGAGAGAAAG
>NW_026395155.1:325-463 GCF_001194135.2 Octopus bimaculoides | reverse complement strand
TATCATGTTTTCATCAACGATCTAGCCTATATCAACCCAATAGACTTCAACATGAATAGTGGTTTTTCAAAAATGAAAACTATCTAAAAGTGTCAAAAAACGACTGGAAATAACGAAATTAGCATTTTCAACTTTTCT
>NW_026395155.1:129-258 GCF_001194135.2 Octopus bimaculoides | reverse complement strand
AAATGGTTGTGATTTCGATGAACACTTTCATAAATATCATGTTTTCATCAGCAATCTAGCCTATATCAACCCAATAGACTTCAATATGAATGGTGGTTTTGCAAAAATGAAAACTATCTAAAAGTGTCA
>NW_026395155.1:0-119 GCF_001194135.2 Octopus bimaculoides | reverse complement strand
GGAAAGCACGAAATTAGCATTTTCAAATGGTTGTGATTTCGGTGAAATCTCTGATAAATATCATGTTTTTATCAGCCATGTAGACTATATCAACCCAATAGAATTCAATATGAATGGTG
>NW_026395154.1:0-481 GCF_001194135.2 Octopus bimaculoides | reverse complement strand
TATACATATATATAAATGGAGTTAAACACATGTAATCTTCTCTTCAGGGAAATGAAACTCGTCAATAAAACATTTTAACAGAATATGATGGGTATGTATAGTGATTAACTGACCGCTATTAAGTTGAACTTTTTTTTTCTAAACATCCCCTTGTGAACACGGTTATAGAGCATGCGTACATATATAAACATTAGCAGAAACACACCTTTAGTTCATATAAGTGATATCTATCATTATATATAATTTAAATATTAATTTTCTTCTTACATTTCACATTCACTAGGTATATCCTTTTCCAAGACTTTAGGGTTTTATTTAATTTACATATCGTTATATACTTCTCATTTATTTGGGTTTCTTTCCTTTCCTTTACCCTTCCTCTTTCTATAGGCTAACCTTTGATGTTATATCCTCTAAGGTTTTTTTTTTTTAAACTTAATAGCGTTCAGTTAATCACTATACATATCCATCATATTCTGTT
>NW_026395153.1:0-861 GCF_001194135.2 Octopus bimaculoides | reverse complement strand
TGTGTGCAAGTCCCGGTAAATCTGTCACAATTTGTAAGTTCGTGGATTAGTGATTAGAAGTTCAGATCCGCTAACAAAATATCGTGAGTTCGTTTCATGGATCGGGCATTTGTTTCCTTGTATAAAGACATGCATTCCATTGGATTTCTGTCTCTCTTCTTGAATTGACTTGGAGCTGTGGCTTCATCGATATGAATATTAGCCGAGCAGGGGAACGCCAGGGGAGAGTTTCTGTGCTCTAACATGCAATAATTAGTGAAAGTATGGTACATGCCAGGACGTCGTGCACAAATACACACGAGCACATGATCATACGCACACACACACACACACATAATAATTCTTTATCATTTCTCTCCTTGTATTGTTTCCCACTAGTACTTATTTATTCATAGTTGAGACACATTCGTATCAATCTATCATTTAACAATTTTTTTCTATATACATCAAACATTCACTCAATATACAATCATCTGACTTCTGTATATCTATCTCATAGCTATTCGTGACTATACGTAACTAAATTAGAAACTATTATCAGTTCATATTTACTCAGTTAATTTCCATGCTTTTACTCTGCACATATATCACGAATTGTAATTTGCATGAGAGGTATTTATATTTCATTATAAGACAGTGGTCTCTTAATGAAATATAAATAACAAATAAGCTGTCCAAGGAGACATGGACAGAGATAGTGTATTTGATATATGAGAGTTGGTCTACTTAATGTCGTGTCTCCTACGACATGAATCCGCGATATTCATAAAGTGGCTTTCCAGTTAGTACGTGTATAAATACGGTGGCACATACGTACACACGGGCATACACATGGGTGTATACACACACACACACACACAC
>NW_026395152.1:1873-2534 GCF_001194135.2 Octopus bimaculoides | reverse complement strand
CAGTTAGAATTTTCTTCAGGTCGAGTAGTTCATCCCGCTCAAAAGGTCCCTGAATCTGAATTAGGGTCGTTTAAGGATATTGAACGAAACAACCATGTTTCCAAGGGTAAATTATGCAAACTCCAAAGAATTCCTCTCAACACATGGCTATGATTCTCCCCCACTACTCCTACCTGGGATCACAGATGCACATATCATCAGCCACTAAGGGACATGCTCAACTGGTTGAGGTCAAGCAACTGACAAGCAAATCTGTGGTATGGGGAAGAATATTTGCTGTAGCCCATCTTTTAATACCAAGAAAAAACAATGTACATGATAACACTTCCAATCAGTTGATATCAGAAGCCAGGGGAGCTACTGCTTGGTACTGCATCCGGGCATTTATTATTATTATTATTGTTCAGTAGTTTTATTTTTATAACGTGCTTTCACTTCACTACCGAGCGCAGCTCTGTGCGCCTTGGGTATGTGCTGTGGTTTGCTGTGGTGCTCTTATGTTTACTGTATTGAAAGTGTTTTGCGTAGAATGTGTGCAGTACCAAGTAGTGCAATTTTCTGTATGTTATATATATTTGTAAGTCCTGGTGTTTTTGTTATGTATTTGTCAGAATATTTTTTAATTATACCTAAGGCACCTACTATGATAGGAATTGTTTCT
>NW_026395152.1:0-1522 GCF_001194135.2 Octopus bimaculoides | reverse complement strand
CTGTAGCCCATCTTTTAATACCAAGAAAAAACAATGTACATGATAACACTTCCAATCAGTTGATATCAGAAGCCAGGGGAGCTACTGCTTGGTACTGCATCCGGGCATTTATTATTATTATTATTATCATTATTCCTTCATAACACAGTGTAGGTAAAAATGCACCGGAGTCTTTAGTCATCTGCCAAGTCACAACAAGGACCTCAGACAGATAATACTTTCCTTAAGATGTGCGCTGTGCTCAATAAGGCTGCTTTTTGCAAGACATCAATATTGCATGGGATTTCCAGTTGCCTTAAGAAGTCTTGAAGTTTCAATGGGATTGACCCCCAGCGCTCCGATCACCACTGGTATCACTTTTACATTATCCTCTCGCATTCCATACAGTCTAGCCATTTCCACTTTCAATTCGGATTACTTGGTGATTTTTTCAGCCTCTTTACTCACAACATTCATGTCATTTGGTATGGCTGTATTTGTCTCTCTTATTCAATATGACAATATCCGGCTGACGGTGTTTGACTACACGATCTGTCTGAAAATCATTGTTCCGGAGTATCGTTACTTTTCCATCCTCCTGCATAACTTTACTTGGTACATGCTCATACCAGTTCTCTGATACTTTATATTGGTATTATTCGCAAAGGAAAATGCTTGTTACCAAAGCTTTGTTATAAAAGAATTTAAGTTTGAATAAGGTCGGTCCAGCTACTTTTTTTGGCCGTTTCATATTGCCGAGTCATCACAGGCTTTAACACCAAAGTAGTTCTTGATTTAAATTAAATGTATGTGCGTGTCTATGTATATGGGTGTTTTTGCCTTTGTGTATGCAAGTATGCATCTCTATCTATCTATCTATCTATCTATCTATCTATCTATCTATCTATCTATACACATCTAAGTGCACGCGCACACACACACACACACACACACACACACACACACACACACACACACACACACACACACACACACACACACACACGCACACGTATCTATTGGTGTATGCATGTATGCGCATATGTACACACAGGTCCAGGCATACAAGTTATTGAATCTGTGTGAATCTATTATTAAATGCTAAATTTCATGAATGTTTTACATATTTTGATAGTACCTTCGACTGCTTATATCTGTAGTCTTCTGATTGGACATATCCTCTCTGGTTTCGTTAAACCCATTTTGTCAAGACTGGTACGGAGGCAGTTAACCACGAATTCAAGTGCTCCAGTAATTATCATCCAGATGGAGTAATTTTAGATCTCTTATCAGTTCACCGAAGATGTTCCCTATTTGATCAAATGTTTAAGGTTCATAGAATATTCTGATAAGGAAACTTATGTTGCAATACAATTACGACTGTAAAACTACATGTATACTTGACTTGTATGTACGTAGGGCGCTTTAGCGCTGATAATGCAACAGAATACCGATTGCGAAACACTTGTAAAGATATAGAATAAATGTCTTCGCCTCTTTCTTTTCCTGAATTTAATTAATTGCTATATATATATATATATAT
>NW_026395151.1:0-962 GCF_001194135.2 Octopus bimaculoides | reverse complement strand
TTTTGCAAAAATATTGTATCTTATCAAATGTAGCAAAATACTCACAAGTGAGTATTTGTATTTATATCGATTTAAATAAGAGCTAAAATCTGATCCATTGTAAAGTCTTTATTATGATCTATGATCATTTCGATGCAATATCCAGATCGATTCATGCATTTTATAAAATATGGGATTTGTATCTCCTCAGGGTCGTACTATTACAAGACAGACAGTAAAAATAGATAACATCCATAGACAATATTCATAGTTGACCTATAATTACATGTAAATAGACAAGTTGAAAAAACATGAGGTGTAATACATATCGGTGTTGAAACCGTAAGAATACCAAGCAAATGATAATTTATGATGTTATACTGTGAAGTTCGATAACGAACCAATACGGAAGGCTGTCCATTTTAAAAAGGACCGTTGGAGTTATGAAAGTAAATAAAAAATTCAGACCGAAGAAAAAATTGTTAGATAATAAAAAAAAATAAAAACATATAAAAATATATTTTTTACACAAGTTAATGGTCAAATAGAATTACGTCTAATAAGAAATGCTAATATATAATATACCCAATAAACAAATTAAATATACATAATCTAAATAAGGCCTTATATTAAGTTAGGATTTAGAAGTAAAAAAGCCTTATATGGTTATTTAAGCCCGATAGGTTATAGAAAATAAATTGTAAGAAATAAGAAAAATAAGAAAAATAAGCAAATATATATATATATATATATATATATATATATATATATATATACATATATGTACATACATATGCACACATACATATACATACATACATACATATATATATATATATATATATATATATATATATAAAATATACATGCATAACTACATATACATACATATAAAGATATCCACACACATACACACACGTACACATATACACCCATATATGTATATACACATACATACACATAACACACACATACATATAAAC
>NW_026395150.1:0-515 GCF_001194135.2 Octopus bimaculoides | reverse complement strand
AGACAAGAGAGAGAGAGCGTGCGTTTGTGAACTTGATGGTTGTATAGACAGACAGATAAACGTGTAGATTTGGTAGTTTGAGTTACCTCCCTTATCATTTGCTTTGTTTATTCTAACAACGTGGTTCCCGGCCAAAAAGGGCGTTGGTTTTAAGATTCGGGTTGTTGGTGCCATTGGGTGGTTACGGATTATATGTTTTTCACTTGTGTATTTTTTTTTTAACTTTTACTTGTTTATTCGTTTCTTGGTATTTTTTCAGGTCTTTATTTTTCCAACCTTTGTTGCTTACATTTTAAAGCAACCGAAAGTATGAAGGGCGAGTGTGGGAGAATTGTATACTTAAGATAAAACCTACACGTACGAGAAAAAGAAATAGGAGAGAGCAAATACATTAGAAAATACAATTATGCGTACGTAAGATATTTATACACACGTATTAACATGTGTGAGTTGTAAACAATGTACGTTATAAAACACCACACGCGCGCATAGCTTTTATTTCGTGTGTGTGTGTG
>NW_026395149.1:0-238 GCF_001194135.2 Octopus bimaculoides | reverse complement strand
TAGAAATAATTACAGTGGTATCAAATTGTTGGATCAGGTGATGAAAGTTACGGAGAGAATCATAGCCCAACTAATTAGGGGGATAATTAGTCTAGATGAGACGCAGTTTGGTTTTGTGCCAGAGAGAAGCACCACCAATGCTATACTTCGGGTAAGAAATACATAGCCGAATATGCAGGAGAAATACTTAGCCAAAGATAAACCTCTGTACTTGGCTTTTGTTAACTTGGAGAAAGCT
>NW_026395148.1:0-452 GCF_001194135.2 Octopus bimaculoides | reverse complement strand
ATAGATAGATAGATAGATAGATAACTTTCTTTATTAGCCACACAGGGCTGTACACAGATGGGATAAATACAATGAAGAGTTTTTTTTTCGATGGGGGCGAGAAAAAAATAAAAAAAAACAAAAGTAGGGACAACGATCAAAAAGAATCGAAGACGTTTGGGGTATGTACAAGAAAGATAAATATATACAAAACGTTCCCAAGAAATGGGGAGGTTTATCCGTGGAATGAAAAACCTACGAAAAGACCACGCTAACCTCGGGCAATAATGTTACATGTTAATAGATTTAATTACACAAGGTAAGTAACTCTCTGCTTTAAATTTTTTCCGTTTCATAGGATCATGCTCAAGGTGGCTTCGTCATTTATATGTGCCATCCTTGCTACATTCACCCATCTTTTTGGGAAACATTCATTAGACAACACTTGCCTCTCGACTCTCACCTTCCTTTTC
>NW_026395147.1:0-256 GCF_001194135.2 Octopus bimaculoides | reverse complement strand
AACTTGTAATCTGGATAGAGTAACATATGTATGTATGTATCTGTAATCTGGATAGAGTACATATGTATGCATGATATTACTGAGTTTATTGCAAGATTTCTGGCCTTTAGAGAAAGATGCGGTTTCTAACCTAGATCCAAGGCTACTTCACTGGAATTTCAGCATTAACAACAGAGTATTTTTGTTTGTATGTATGTATGTATTACGTATGTATGTATACCTGTGTGTGTGTGTGTGTGTGTGTGTGTGTGTGTGT
>NW_026395146.1:0-451 GCF_001194135.2 Octopus bimaculoides | reverse complement strand
CAAAACCGATCATCGCTCTTGTATTGTGTCTTTACCAATTAAAGATGGGAGGTTTCTTCTTCTTCTTCTTCTTCGTCTTCTTCTTCTTCCTCTTCTTCTTCTTCTTCTTCTTCTTCTTCTTCTTCTTCTTCTTCTTCTTCTTCTTCTTCTTCTTCTTCTTCTTCTTCTTCTTCTCCACCTCCTCCTTCTTCTTCTTTCAATTCTTCTTCTTTCAATTCTTCTTCTTTCAATTCTTCTTCTTCTCCTTCTTCTTCTTCTTTCAAATCTTCTTCTTCTTCTTCTTCTTCTTCTTCTTCTTCTTCTTCTTCTTTCAATTCTTCTTCTTCTTCTACTTCTTCTTCTTCTTCTTCTTCTTCACCTCCTTCTTCTTCTTCTTCTTCTTCACCTCCTTCTTCTTTCAATTCTTCTTCTTCTTCTCCTTCTTTTTTTTTTTCTTCTTCTTCTTCTTCTT
>NW_026395145.1:0-203 GCF_001194135.2 Octopus bimaculoides | reverse complement strand
TCGTTCTTTCCTTCCTACGTTCGTTCTTTCCTTCCTACGTTCGTTCTTTGGTTCCTACTTTCGTTTGTTCGTTCCTACGTTCGTTCGATCGTTTCTACGTTCGGTCTTTCCTTCCTACGTTCGTTCTTTCCTTCCTTCCTTCGTTCGTTCGTACTTACGTTCGTTCTTTACTTCCTACTTTCGTTCGTTCGTTCCTACGTTCG
>NW_026395144.1:123-247 GCF_001194135.2 Octopus bimaculoides | reverse complement strand
TGAGGGTTGGCAATGAGTACAATGAAGAATTCCGGGTAGAGGTAGGGGTCTACCAAGGTTCAGTCCTCAACACACCTCCTATTTATCATAGTCCTCCAGGCGATAACACAGGAATTCAAGACAG
>NW_026395144.1:0-113 GCF_001194135.2 Octopus bimaculoides | reverse complement strand
CTATTTATCATAGTCCTCCAGGCGATAACACAGGAATTCAAGACAGGATAACCCTAGGAGCTTCTTTATGCTGATGACCTTGCACTAATTGCTGAGTCACTATCAGAACTAGA
>NW_026395143.1:0-233 GCF_001194135.2 Octopus bimaculoides | reverse complement strand
TCGCGCTCACCCCGTAAATCAAACAAAGAACAGACTATCACTAACGAATTCTCTAATGGTCATACATTAGAAGCATGGTTTTACGTACATGAATAATTATTATTCGCTGCTATTTCTGGCAAGTCTTTATGTACGGAAATACTATTGTAAATATTTTTCTTGCGACGAATGTGTATTTCGGATAAATATTGAGAGAAAAAGAGAGAGAGCGAGAGAGTTAAATATGCAGATAT
>NW_026395142.1:0-239 GCF_001194135.2 Octopus bimaculoides | reverse complement strand
GTAAATGGGTTTCTATTGGTCTGGATGATGAGGATGCTTGATGAACTGAAGTCCCTACTCATTTTATTTGCATGTAAATGGTTGCGCATTCCACAGTAACAAGGTCACCACCACCATTTAATGTCCGTGGTCTATGCTGGTATGGGTTGGACAGTTAGACAAAAGCTGGTAAGCCAGAAGAAGACTGTACCAAGTTCCACTGTCTGCTTTGACATGGTTTCTATGGCTGGGTTCCCTTA
>NW_026395141.1:0-1063 GCF_001194135.2 Octopus bimaculoides | reverse complement strand
AGTACAACTTCTGTGTTTGGCGTTTATAGATTTTGTTAGTTCACTCCAGATAATTATCGCAATATAATAAATTGAAAGAATAATATAGGAAATGGAAGGAGAGAAATGAAAAAACGACCAACCTTCAAGACGTCAGATTTAGGACGTTCCGTTTGCGTCTTAACATTCTTCATAGTCTTTGAATCCTGATGAGAAAGAAAATACCATTTTGTTTTCAGGTGGTTCATACATAACTGAAGTTCCAGATACAAGTGAAACAATACGTACAATCGCTAAAGAACATGAACTAAATTGTATAGTTATTCCTTCACAAATAGTCGAATAACACTAGTAGCACGCTGCGGCTGATGTAGCATTGGATATTCTCTAAGAAATAACACGACTTAGCTCACTTTAGTACTCTAATTTACTGAAGATATAGTTTTTCGAAAAACGTATTTTCTCGCATATTTTGTGTTATTAGGACACCATTCGTTTTTCTAGCGTTAAATTTGTGTGACATTTAGAAATTCCGTAATCAGATATTTGTTTCTATCAAGTCAATACCCCTCTTATCTAATGCAGCAGTTGCGGTAGGTCATCAACAGAGATAAACTTTTGTAATAACCGTTCCAAATTGTGATACAAGACCAACGGTTTCAGAGGAGGATGTGAATTACGTCTACCCCAGTACATCACTGGTCCGAATTTATCGACTCCGAAATGAAGAATGTGTAAGTTGATTTCGGCAGTATTGGAACTCAGAACATAAAGACAGACGAAATGGAGCTAAGCTTTTTGTCCCGTGCACTAACGATTCTGTACTCTCGCCATCATCCTCTTTAGAATAATGGCTTCAAATTTTGACACGAGTAGAGCAATTTCGGAAATATGGTTAAGCCTATTACACAGATCCCGGCGCACAACTGGTGCTTAATTTATTCAGTTCCTAAGAAGGAAAAACAACTTCGTCCTCGGCTAAATAGAAACTCGGAGCATAAAGACGGACGAAATAGCGCTCAGTGTTTTGCGCAGAGTGCTAACGATTCTGGCAGCTCACTGCCTTATATTTCCTGACTATTCC
>NW_026395140.1:0-378 GCF_001194135.2 Octopus bimaculoides | reverse complement strand
GACCGCGAGTCCGCTGCCCTAACCACTGGGCCATTGCGCCTCCACTAAGGTTTCATATACATTTTAAATAATAGATTGTGAAGCGTACAGGTATATATATGTGTTTATGTGTAAGTGTATGTGTGTGTGTGTGTGGATGTGTGTGTGTGTATGTGTGTGTTGGGGGTGCATGTATATGTACATCCACACATACGTTTATGTACATATATGTTTGTGTAGCTGTTTTGCAAGATTCTTGACGTGAAATCGTGTGTTAAAGCAAATATTGTATTACTTGGGGACGGTCATATCTTGCCAATTAAACACACGCACTATATATTTGGTCTTCACTTTATGTGTGTATGTGTGTGTGTGTATATGTATGTGTATATATAGTTA
>NW_026395139.1:0-334 GCF_001194135.2 Octopus bimaculoides | reverse complement strand
AAAAGGCAGACTGTATGACACATGTGTACGAACAGCCATGCTATATGGCATGAAACATGGGCCATGACAGCTGAAGACATGCGTAAGCTTGCAAGGAATGAAGCCAGTATACTCCGCTGGATGTGTAATGTCAGTGTGTATACTCGCCAGAATGTAAGTATCTTGAGAGAAAAGTTGAACCTAAGAAGCATCAGTTGTAGTGTGCAAGAGAGACGATTGCGCTGGTATGGTCGTGTGGTGAGAATGGATGAGGGTAACTGTGTGAAAACGTGCCACACCCTAGTGGTTGACGGAACCTGTGGAAGAGGTAGACCCAGGAAGACCTGGGATGAGG
>NW_026395138.1:0-270 GCF_001194135.2 Octopus bimaculoides | reverse complement strand
TTCTAAAAAATTTCCTAATTTTCTTTCTTATTCTCTCAATGAAAGATTTAGAAGTTTAGAATTTTTGCCTAGAACCAATTACTAGCCTGATGGACTTGGCTATGTCAAGATGGATTTTTATGTATTCTTCCTCCCACTTGGATTTGAAATGTTGCCACAATTATAATATGTCTATTCTACTGTAATTTTCTGCATTTTCCTGCAGCTGAAGATTGCACTACATATTGCATTTAATGTAATGCTCGCATTAATTAAATAAATGGAGTAGCA
>NW_026395137.1:1903-2011 GCF_001194135.2 Octopus bimaculoides | reverse complement strand
CAAGTGTTCTTTGACCACACATAGTAGGACGGAACCTGAAGGTATAAAAGTGTTTTGACAAATGTGTCAATTTGGCAAAGCCTAAAAAACCCAGTCAAACTTGTTTCT
>NW_026395137.1:0-103 GCF_001194135.2 Octopus bimaculoides | reverse complement strand
TGTCAGCATCGATGACAATGGTGAATTTTGGTGAAGGGGCTGTTTGCAAGACGTATTTGAAGCTGCGAATATAGCTGTTGTGCTGATGAAGCATGTTTTGCAG
>NW_026395136.1:0-284 GCF_001194135.2 Octopus bimaculoides | reverse complement strand
TATATATATATATATATACATACAGTGTACATTTAAACACATAAGATAAATGTCCATAATAGGACTTCTAACCAGCTAGAAGGTGCAGTCAAACTCCAAACCACAAAGCCAAGATTAACATATAAACACGAGGCAATACATAGAACATGCCTCGTGCTTATATGTTATAATTTTTCATGTGTTTAAATGTACACTGTATGTATTTATATGAATAATATATAGTCTTTTGACTAGTTTTTTCTTCTCGCTAGACCACCGGTAGCAAAAAGAATTTCTAAATTTTT
>NW_026395135.1:0-756 GCF_001194135.2 Octopus bimaculoides | reverse complement strand
GAAATGGAGTTAAACGCAGGTGTTATTCAAATCTTTATACTTTCGACATACGTTTCGAAGAAAATATTGGTATTATTCCAGTGGGAATAAAATGATGTAAAACAATGCGATCTTCTCATCAGGGAAAAAAAGAGAAGCAAAACACATCAATAAGCCATTTTAACCAAATGTGATTACTACGTACATGATGAAGGGAAGTTATTTATTTAAAAAAAACAACGTTAATAGATTTAACGTCAAATGCAATTTAGAGAAAGAGAAAAAGGAGAAAGAAAGAAATTAGCAGAAAACCATGTGTGGAGAAATGTAGTATAAAGCATAAAGATTTGAATAACACCTGCGTTTAACTCCATTTCTTTATCTCTCTCTCTCTCTCTCTCTCTCTCTCTCTCTGACATTACTGTTAATTTTAACCCCAGTTGATTATTCGATGTAATCTGCACTTGATATATATTACAAACAGGTTAGTGAATCCCTGCTATCTTCAAGCCACATGACCACCAAACCGTCCGGCTTCAACTTCTTAGTAGTCATCCTTCATAGTGGATACACGTCCGCTAGAGAATGCAGTGTGCAGTGACGCGGAGGCAGTAATAGCAGTAATGTCGGTTCCTATGGAACAGCAATGTTTAAGTGGCGATAAACATTACTTCTCAGTAACTGCCCTCATCTCTTATGGAGATTTTCTTAACTACTTAATTTGTTTGTTGCAAGATCAGTGATTGTGTGTTATTTATTTTCTATATATTGCAAGCT
>NW_026395134.1:0-372 GCF_001194135.2 Octopus bimaculoides | reverse complement strand
ATTTACACGTACATGTGTGTATGTGTGCTTGTGTTTGTGTGCATATAAGAGACTTTACATATATCATTCTGCAAGTGTTAACTTCTCTATAATTAATGCCTATTTTCTTTAGAACTTCTCTATCGTTTGAAGTACATTCATTTCAAAAGTTTTATTTCTAAGATATTATTCTTTGAGAAATACAATATTTATTATTGGAACATTTTATTTCATGTATACAAGCGGTTTATTTCAAGTATTCCCCTTGCTTCTCTGTGCTGATAGATAACTACTTCAGTCTTTCGTTTCTGCTGTGCTATGGAGTTTTGATTAAGAGTTCGAAAGAATATATTTGACTGTTTTGGCTAACTATAAAAATGCATGCCTATCAAT
>NW_026395133.1:0-380 GCF_001194135.2 Octopus bimaculoides | reverse complement strand
TAGTTTTAATACTGTTTCCTGTTTTCTTTTTTATTTTTCATTTTAGTTTTTTTCTTTCTTTTTTTTCTGTCTACTTTTAGTTGTCTTTCCCAGATGTGGTGTTACTTGGAGCAGATGCACGTGATATTGTTAAGGGTTGCAAGATTTAGCTGGAAGTCAGATCAAGCTGGATAGTTGGGGAAAACAGCGGAGTGTGGGTGATAGATAGCGGTGTAAGCTAAACAGCCAGATTTGAAAAATATTCGTAAATTTCACTGACAGAGTCGCATAAATCTGAATATATTTCTGCTAGGTTTCGGTATTTGTTCGTGGCGAAAGGATAAAAAAGGGGTGGGGGGACAAATCCACACAGACATATATATATATATATATATATATAT
>NW_026395132.1:0-281 GCF_001194135.2 Octopus bimaculoides | reverse complement strand
CATGCTTGCATGGGTCAGACAGAATTTATTGAGGTGGATTTTTTATTGCTGGATGTCCCTCCTGTCACCAACCCTCATCTGTTTCCAAGCAAGGTAATATTTCCCCATGGCCAGACATGTTCTCACAGAAGACTGGAAATGAAGGACACTGCTGGCATGTCGGTTACATTCTTTGACAACTATTGCAAGAAGTCAAAGCAAGGAGACAGTAACTTACTTTTATATCCTTGCATTGGATATACAGGGTGTCCACAAGGTCTGGGTACATGGAGTAAATAAAA
>NW_026395131.1:127-265 GCF_001194135.2 Octopus bimaculoides | reverse complement strand
ATATATATATATATAATATATGTATATATGTATGTATATATATATATATAATATATATGTATATATATATAGTTATATAATATATATGTATATATATAATATATGTATATATGTATGTATATATATATTTATATAATA
>NW_026395131.1:0-117 GCF_001194135.2 Octopus bimaculoides | reverse complement strand
AATATATGTATATATGTATGTATATATATATTTATATAATATATATGTATTTATATATATTTATATAATATATATGTATATATATGTATATATGTATGTATATATATATGTATGTAT
>NW_026395130.1:0-655 GCF_001194135.2 Octopus bimaculoides | reverse complement strand
TATCTATCTATTATGAGAATTGATATTGCCGAAATATTGTTCCATAGATTGCGACACATTGCACAACTTTCATTAGACTACATCCCTTTTATCTTGCTGAGATTTGAAATATACTATAAATGTTATATACATGATATATACGACTTATATACATATTGGTGAACAACGTGACATTCGAAATATATCTTCTACAAGTTTTAATATTTAATGTTATAAAATTAAATTGTATGTGCCACTGCTATCGATGAGCTTTTCCGAAGTATTTGGGACAGGAGACTACAATGGTCTACATGATAGACATCAGTGGTGATGTCGACTCGTAGTTAGTCACGATCTTCTAAGGAACTATGGTTAGGTGCCCGCGCTGACGTATTGTTTGCGAGAGATGTAGACGTCACTTTAAATGCACAAGTCCTTATAGTCAAGCAAGACTACAAAACAATACCAATTCTCTTGCCTGTTGAAGAAATCAAAATTCACCATCCACAACAGGCAGTCCAGTCACAAAAAATTAGCAGTAAACGTGATTTAAAGGCTCTGCATCTCCAAATCCTCAAAGACGAATAACAGAAATTGTAACAAATCATAGAAGTTGATGCATCTAAGAAAAATTACCCTGCCCTCACTACCAGGTTCTAAAACACATGTACCAGAT
>NW_026395129.1:0-220 GCF_001194135.2 Octopus bimaculoides | reverse complement strand
GAGAGATAAATCACCAAATCCGGGTGGATTGCATGATCAATAGATGTGCCTGTATATCTATACATACATACATACATATATTTGTGCCCTTGCATATGTGTACATATGTATATATATTGTTATATATATATTTATATTTGTATGTATCTATATATGTACACATATATATATAAAGATATATTTATATACATATGTATGTACGTATACATATATATATATA
>NW_026395128.1:0-236 GCF_001194135.2 Octopus bimaculoides | reverse complement strand
TGACTTATTTAGTCCCTCTAAGGGTGAGGCATTACTATATAGTTAATGCCCTTGTATAAATTATACATATTTATATGTAACTCATCCTTGCTCCAATTCCTCTTTTTCTCCTCTTCATATATATACCTATATGTATATGTAAGTATGTATATATGTATATATATACATATATATATATATGTACACATGTATATATGTACATATATATATATATATGTATATATATATGTATATAT
>NW_026395126.1:0-496 GCF_001194135.2 Octopus bimaculoides | reverse complement strand
ATATATATATACGACGGGCTTCTTCTCAGTTTCCGTCTACCAAATTCACTTACAAGGCTTTGATCGGCCCAAGGCTATAGTAGAAGACACTTGCCAAGGTGCTATGCAGTTGGACTGAACCCGGAGCCATGTGGTTGGTAAGCAAGCTACTTACTACACAGTTGTATGTATATTATATTATATTATATTATTTATATATATACATACATGCATTATATATATAAATATATAAAATCAAAATAAGTAACAGAATTTCAAGTAGTAATGCAGTACGACCATTTCAAGCAGCTCCATTTAATTGAACAATACAATCATTACATCAATTTTGAATGCACCACTATCTTCAGCTGCACAGATATGGAATTTCAACAGACAAGATGCATTAATATAATTTTTCTTAAATATTTTGACAGAGCAAGAGGATAGAAGAAATTCATGTTGTGGCTATTGTAGCAGGAATAGCTAAGAGAACAGACTACAATTTATTTATAGAGTG
>NW_026395125.1:0-310 GCF_001194135.2 Octopus bimaculoides | reverse complement strand
AGACATATAGGCAGAATAGTTGGTGGAGGTTCATTTTCCATGCATTTGCATATATACATTTCAAAATGTAACCACGTGTGTATCGTTGGCGATTTTCTTCCTCCGTCTTCCCTTCCTTTGGACTTTCCTATGTTTCTGAAGAAGAACTTTGCTCGAAACGTTAAATTCTCTTTCCTTCCTTTCTTGAGTGTATGATAATACAGTACTTGTACCACATCTTCGCGTTATTGTTTTTTTTGTTTGTTCTTCTTTGGATTCACTATGTTAGGAAGGGCATCCAGCTGTAGAAACTCTGCCAAATTAGATTGGA
>NW_026395124.1:0-326 GCF_001194135.2 Octopus bimaculoides | reverse complement strand
ATATATATGAAGAGGTAGATAGGTAGTTAGGGAGATCTACCCGTATAAAGATAAACATATATGTGTTACAATATACAGAAGATGCTATAGCAACAAACACGTTATGCATATCCATTTCGTGGATACCCGTCTAATATTCGGCACTTGCTATGACTGATTGCACCGTATTGTATGAAGAGGAATGAAAGGCGGGAAAGAAACGAGGAGGAATTGGAGGAGAGAGGGAACTGGGTGAGGGAACGTTTTCATCATGATGATCCTCATCAGCATTGTCACCATCACCACCACCGCCATCATCATCATCATCATCATCATCATCATCATCA
>NW_026395123.1:0-296 GCF_001194135.2 Octopus bimaculoides | reverse complement strand
GGGCACACACACACACACACACACACACACACACACACGCACAATATGGTCGAAGATCGCATGAAGATTTTCCTCTACCATGTTTGAGAGGTAAATTTCAGATAGCTTTCATTCTTTGGGATTTTTACTAGACATATTAACTCGGCTTTAACTTACATATTGTGACATAACATTAAAGAACAGACTGGGAACTTACACAAATTTCTGAACCTAATCACATGATCATCCTCTGCCAATCAAAACATATCCAAAACAGATACTAATTTGAGCCATGTTCTCTCTATAAAAACAAGAGA
>NW_026395122.1:0-200 GCF_001194135.2 Octopus bimaculoides | reverse complement strand
TCTTATGTGTGTCTCACCTTGCTAACTATCAGCCATTTTGTATGTTGTATCTGTATACGCACATATATATATATATACATATATATTTTTCGCCCTTTTAAAGCCTAGCCAGGCTCATGGGCCCGCTTTCCCGGCTTCAATGGCGTATGCGTTCCCCAGCTGGACGGGACGCCAGTCCATCGCATCGTTACTCATTTTTG
>NW_026395121.1:0-312 GCF_001194135.2 Octopus bimaculoides | reverse complement strand
TTTTTTTTCTTCTTTTCCTCAGTTTCACTTTTGTCTCTTCCTAACTATCTCTTTCTATCGTTCTCGCTCACTAAATATTAGGTTCACTTTCTCACTTTCCCATTTCTCTTCTACAACCAGCATATTCCTGTGTTCTTATATATCTTAATCTATGTACTTATGTTTTTATTATGTCTATATGTCATGCATACAAGTTAAAGTATGTATGCAAACGTACACGCAAGAGCACTCAAGCGCCACACAAACACACACACACACAAAATTTATATATATATCTATATCTATCTATCTATCTATCTATATATATATATA
>NW_026395120.1:0-301 GCF_001194135.2 Octopus bimaculoides | reverse complement strand
ATGTGATCATATGTATGCACGTATGTACATACTTGCGCATGCCTATATGCAACCCCTTCTTCTGTGAGTGTGTTGAGGTGGCGGTGAGAAGCATTACGCAAGTATAGCGTTCCGAGTTGAGGGTTTTTGAATATCTGAATACGGTTATAAATTAGGCGTTATGCAAGTTAAACGGTTACTGAGGTGACATTTTACAATATTTATTTAAATTAATTCATTGGGAAGCTAAACTTGAGAACAGCAATGGGCTGGATATAATGTTGAAAAATAGGAAGCATATGTTATTAAAAAGTTAACTTAT
>NW_026395119.1:0-387 GCF_001194135.2 Octopus bimaculoides | reverse complement strand
CGCTCGGGAAGAATGGAAAAGTCTTTGACGTTTCGAGCATACGCTCTTCGGCAGAAAGGATTGAATGGATGGGGTCAGGGGTCGGGGTAAACGGAGGGAAAAATATATGTAGGGATTAACGGTTCAACATGACGAAATGGCCGGAAAATATATATAGATCCTTTTACTTTGTTTTAAGCAAGATGTACGATTCAATGTACACAGTATTAAAGCAAGAGATACTCACAGTTTCATGTCAAGGAGACACGGTGAACCGACAGATTTAAGTAACGTAACTTGTGTCTCCACCCAATCTTTCATATTCAGTGCAAATTATTGGTCCTATTTGAAAACTTACATTTATCTCGTACTGGATGGGGTACTTTTTTTTGATCTTGCTTATAACTA
>NW_026395118.1:0-219 GCF_001194135.2 Octopus bimaculoides | reverse complement strand
ACTGGACAGCCTGTTTCACCGTACATTCGGGTTGAGAACGTTGGACAACTACCAAAATCCCTAACCTGGCAATGCTACAGAGGTGCCTTGCCCGTTTGGGATAAGCTCGCAAGACACAGTAAGCGTCAGTCGCCGACTTGTCCAAGATGCGGGGGAGACAGGGAAACTGTCTCTCACGCTATTGTTCAGTGTCCGGAGATATCTGAAATGTGGGCTTAT
>NW_026395117.1:0-389 GCF_001194135.2 Octopus bimaculoides | reverse complement strand
CGGAATACCGCTAAGAATTTCGCCCAGCGTGCTAACGTTCTGCCAGCTCACCACCGTTTTTTAATGATGATGATGACTTCTGTATTGACCACAAAGGTTTTACATCAAGGAAGTCACTCACTATGGTCAGTACAGGACAAAACATTGTGTGTGTTGTGAGGGTTTCGCGTGTAAACAGGTTCAACAGAGAAAAGTCGTTTTTAGACAGAAATCTTTCGAAAAATGATGGGAGTCGAATATGTCTGTGTGTTTATATATGTGCTTATGTGTATGCATGTGTGTATGTGTAAGAACGTATGTATGTATTGCGTATGTATTTACAATTATGTATATATATAAGTGTGTGTATGTGTTTATGTGTGCATGTGTGTGCATATGTGTGTGTATGG
>NW_026395116.1:0-231 GCF_001194135.2 Octopus bimaculoides | reverse complement strand
GGGGGGGGGTGAAAACCATGGGATTACACAGAATATGGGATTTGACTATACAAGTGTAAAGGAACATACATTTCCCATAAGACTTTGGACTCTTTTCATTTTCAAACTTTAGTGATGACCACACTATTTCTCCTTTTTCTTTCGTACTTCCGAAAATTGACATCTTGAAAGGTCATCTAGACCTTGTGAGAAAATGTGTTTATTTACAAATATGTTGATAGGTATACAATG
>NW_026395115.1:0-254 GCF_001194135.2 Octopus bimaculoides | reverse complement strand
AGACAGACAGACAGACAGGTAGATGAACAGAGCATTATCAAATGATGAACTACAAACGAAGAGGAGTTACGTTATAACTTTCAATACCTTACAGATGTTTCTACTACAAGACTCAATGTACTGGAAGCTGAGACCTTGTAAAACGTTCATTAGCTTTTTCGAAGCAATTTAAACGTATATATGCATAAATATATACGTTTAAATGGCTTTATATATGTATGCATGTATGTATGTATGTATATACATGTGCGTGT
>NW_026395114.1:0-204 GCF_001194135.2 Octopus bimaculoides | reverse complement strand
ATCTATCTATCTATCTATCTATCTATCTATCTATCTATCAGTCTGTCTGCTTATGTATGTATATATTTTTACATAATACCTGCATACATACATAAATACACACACACGCATATATATATACATACACACACGGACACACAAACATATATACATGTATATATTTATCTCTATCTATCTATCTATCTATCTATCTATCTATCTATC
>NW_026395113.1:0-261 GCF_001194135.2 Octopus bimaculoides | reverse complement strand
TGTTCGACTAAAGGTGGTGCTCCAGCATGGTCGCAGTCAAATGACCGAAATATATAGAAGGATAAAAGTATATAAATATTTCTTTTTTTTCACATCTGGCCTTATAGCCTTTCTTGTTTATTTTCACAGTTTCGTTTTCTTGTCTTGTTTTCTGTCCGCCACCACATTCCTCTACGTTACAAATTTAATTTGTCCCTGCGGTAAGAGCCATTATAACAATGCGTCCTGCCCTAACTCTTCGAAACGCTTAGTTTTAGAATG
>NW_026395112.1:0-205 GCF_001194135.2 Octopus bimaculoides | reverse complement strand
ATTTATTTATTTATATATATATTTATTTATATATTTATATTTGTATATATATTTATTTATTTACATATGTATATTTATATATTTATTTATCTATATATTTATTTATGTATATATTTATGTATATATTTATGTATATATTTATTTATATATTTATGTATATATATATATTTTTAAGTTTCAGCTTAGAGCTGCGGCCATGCTGATG
>NW_026395111.1:0-594 GCF_001194135.2 Octopus bimaculoides | reverse complement strand
ATATATACATGCACGCGCATGTACACATAACAATTCAATAATACATATGTACATACATACATACATACATCGTTGGGAAATTTTAGATTCCGTTTCAAAACATCTGCAAAAGAGAGAGAGACCACCAACACATCTTAGTCGACCTTCTTTTTCCATGTTCGTTTTCGTTTTGTTTTTTTATTCTAAATGACCTTCTAGACGTTTGACAACAACAATAGCAACAACAATAACAACGAACATGATGACGACCATATCAATGGCGATGGTGATGGTGATGACAGATCTTTGTTTAAGAGAAACAATACGGTGATAACATGCACACGTGTAGATATACACGCATACACGCATGCACATGTATTTATGTACAAAGCACGGCTAGAGAAACCTCGACGCTTATCGTTAATATAACTGTAATAAAAACGAGAAAGGTACCTGGCGTTGTCTGAGAAATATTAGAGGCGGTGGCCAATTGGTCAGTTTATTGTCAGCTAATCATTGCAATTCTACAATCTCATTTCGAACATAATGTCTACAACACTTGCATCACGCCGAGCGAAATGCTTAGCAGTATTTCGTCTGCCGTTACGTTCTGAG
>NW_026395110.1:0-251 GCF_001194135.2 Octopus bimaculoides | reverse complement strand
TATATATATGTATGTTTGTATGTATGTATATATGTTTCCTCGTGTGTATGCATGTGTGTTTATGCTTCTGTGTGTGCGTTTGTACGTGTCGTCTGTGTGTATACACACAGAGGTGACAAATATATATGAATATAGTTATATGTATATATTCGCATGTATATTCATATATATGCACACACACATACACATATATATAAATGCTTACACACACACACGCACAATCGTATACACACACAGACACATGCACATGC
>NW_026395109.1:0-330 GCF_001194135.2 Octopus bimaculoides | reverse complement strand
GTATATATATATACATATATTTGCATATATATACATAATACAAATATATGCATATATATATATATAAGCATATATTTATGTACATATATACATGTATATATGTCTATATAAGTATAGAGATGCATGTTATATATATATACATATTTTATACAATCGCACACACACACACACACACACATATATATATATATATACACACATATACATACATATGAATATGTAAATGTATATATACGTATATAATATACACTTGTACTCATATGAATGCACATAGATATATATGACCAGTCGCTCGCTCACACAAATACATATATATATACATATATATAC
>NW_026395108.1:0-490 GCF_001194135.2 Octopus bimaculoides | reverse complement strand
GTGTGTGTGTATCTATATATAACGTGTAGATCCGAATATTTGCAGATTTAGACAAATAAGCCTGCAGTTATTATTAAACGCATACTTGTCTTTGTTTGTACATCTTTATGATATTTTTGTGAAGTGTATAATAGCCCTCTCCCTTTCTCTCTCCCCCTTTATTATCTATCTATCTATCTATCTATCTATTCATCTATCTGTCTATCTATCTCACTATCTATCTATTTATCTATGTCAACCACACACACACACCCTAATAATGATGCACGTCTATTTATTTCAGATATTCCTCTGATGTATATAATAACAATAACACAAACACACACACGCATGCGCGAAGTACTCTCTGTATAGGATTATCTCTGAAACCGCAATCAAATTTTTTGCCACCCACCAGTAGCAACCTTCTTTCACTCTCCTTCGCGGTCCCTCTCTACCTCTCTCCCTCGCCACGTACGTATATAATACATTCTTACACACACACACACAC
>NW_026395107.1:0-401 GCF_001194135.2 Octopus bimaculoides | reverse complement strand
GTGTGTGTGTGTGTGTGTGTGTGCGTGTGCTCGTGTATTGTGTATGTGTACGAGAGTGTGTATTTTTATTGGTTTGCTGGAGCAGCGACTTCAAAGTGCTATTGTTTTATCAATCTCAATTTATCGAGTGGCTAGGTTACCTTCTTGATTCAACACAAGTTTATACGGATAAGCATAGGTGCATGCACGCAAAAACACACATATTCATACATACATACATACATACATACATACATACGTACGAAATGTCAAAGATAATCTGGATCTCGACTGAAGAGAGAAAACTCCGAATGACCCGACCGTGTTTTCTTTGTATCGTCTATCTGTATGTTTTGTCCCTTTTTTGTATTCCCTAACTGTCTGGATGTTTTGCGTTCTTGTCCCATTCTGTATTATTTATA
>NW_026395106.1:0-200 GCF_001194135.2 Octopus bimaculoides | reverse complement strand
ATTATATGTATGTATTGTATTTATGTGTGTGTTTATTGGATGTATGTATGTATGTATGTACGTATGTGCGTATGCATGTATGTATGTATTGTATGTATGTCTGCCTGCATGTATGTATGTATGTGTATTGTATGCACGTATGTATGTATATATGTATGTATGTATGTATTGTATGTATGAATGCATCTATGTATGTATGT
>NW_026395105.1:0-689 GCF_001194135.2 Octopus bimaculoides | reverse complement strand
ACAGGAAGTCAAGGTAAGCAAGCTACTAACCACACAGACACTCTTACGCCTCATTATGTTCTTTTCACTTAATTTCAGCAGCCGTAATTTTGACCACTTTTATTTATGAAGTATTTGCTTATGTCATACAACTTGGAACTGAAATTACATTCCACCAGCTAGAAATAACAGTTAGATTTCGCCTTAAATTAATACAACTTGTTTGTTTTTCCTTCAACTGTCTCAGTCTTCCGTTCTTTTTTTTTTTTACATTTGAGCCACACCCACAAATACATATATACATACACATACATACATGCATGCATGCAAGCATGCATACATACATATATGCATATATATGTATGCACACGCACACATATATATATGATTGTATGCATGCATATATGCATATGTATACATATATACATACATAGATACATGTATGCATGCATACATAGGTAGGTACATACATACATGCATACGTACATACATGTACATATATATACACGTGTACATACATACATGCATGCATTCATATGTACATACATATGCATGCATCCATATATACATAAAAGCATATGCATGTATGCATACATACATGCATACATATATATGTATAAACACAAGTGTCGTTGGCACTCCGTCGCTTACGACGTCGACGGTTCCAGTCGATCCGATGAACGGAACAGCCTGCTCGTGAAATTAACGTG
>NW_026395104.1:0-202 GCF_001194135.2 Octopus bimaculoides | reverse complement strand
TATGTATGTATGTATGTATGTATGTGTGTATGTATGTGTGTGCATGTATGAATATATGTATGTGTGTTTGTGTATATATGTATAGGTATATGTATGTATATATGTATGTATATGCATATATGTTTCTATGTATCTGTGTACCTATCTGTGTCTATCTGTCTGTCTATCAATCTATCTGTCTGTATGTCTGTCACTGTCTCTC
>NW_026395103.1:0-256 GCF_001194135.2 Octopus bimaculoides | reverse complement strand
TGTTCGTTTGTGTATGTATGCGTGTAACTCTGTGTGTGTGTACGTGTGTGTGATTTTGTTGTTTTCATTATTCTGTTGTTTTTATGGATTTCCTTGGAGCTTACTTCTCCTATAATTCTTGCCCTCTTGTTATCTTTCTTGTAATTACGGAACCATTTGCCAAAGGTTTTGTCCGGGTCGTTGTACTGGCGTTTTGCTTCGTAGTATTTGTGATGGTGGTGATGGTGGTGGTAGTGGTGGTGGCGGTGATGGTGGT
>NW_026395102.1:0-238 GCF_001194135.2 Octopus bimaculoides | reverse complement strand
AGTGGCAATATACTACACTTTATATATATATATATATATATATATATGACTATATATATATACACACAATATTATATTGGTTTTTGCTCATGAAAAGCATAGAAAGCATGTGTTTAAATTCTTATATTTTCTGTTACAGTTACATTTTCTGATATTTACAATTATGAAAGTTTTTCAGATTCTCACAATTGTGCATAATATATGTATGCATTTACATAGATCTATGTAAACATACATA
>NW_026395101.1:0-311 GCF_001194135.2 Octopus bimaculoides | reverse complement strand
TAGATAGTCGTTGTAGGATCGACTAGTCACGACTAGCTAGCGCGGATGCGAGAGTGCGCGAGTGCGCGCACCGGGACCAATCTTCTTGAATAGTACCATTATTATTATTATTATTGTTATATGTTTGACTTTTGCTTTGTATTTGTGCAAGTTGACTCCAAGTCTCACCCAGACACTTCAAGAGCCAACAAGTTAGAAGTTCTGTTTGGCTGTCGCTTTTTTTTTTCGTTTTTCATACGACGGTTTTGCATCCTTTCGGGGTCGATAAAATAAAATACCAGTCAACTACTAAGGTCGATGTAATCGTCTAA
>NW_026395100.1:0-337 GCF_001194135.2 Octopus bimaculoides | reverse complement strand
AACAACAACAACATTGATTTAGTGTAAATACTGTTAGTGGTGTTGTGTAAGTGTTTGCAGTATACTTTAGACTGTGTAAAGCATATAAGTGCTTATTTGAATTGTGTCTTGATAGGGAACAGTGAATATGTATTACATTTTCTATTGTGTTATGAATGCAAATTCCAACATGGAGTCAATTCTTAGGATATTAGTATTTTCTAGCAAACATATCAAGAAGTAAGCAAAAGAACACAGTAAAGACTAAGAAGATGATATCAACTTTTTTAAGCATTTTTCAACTATTGTAAAGGAGAATTTTGTGCAAGCTGATGTAAATGGTGGTTGATTTCTCCAG
>NW_026395099.1:0-304 GCF_001194135.2 Octopus bimaculoides | reverse complement strand
CCCCCTTACCCCAGTATCACCATTGCTGTTCTTGTTTGTTTGTCTACTATTGTTGTTTATGTAGCATTATCATTATCATTATTATTATTATTATTATTATTATCTTTTTTTAGTATATTTTTCTATGGTGTAGTTGTTGGTGTTTTTATTGAGTAGGTGTCATAGAGTTTCGATGCTGTTTGTGTTCGTCATTGTTTTAGTTTTTTCCTGTTCCCACAATCTCTTCTGTGCGTGACTGAGTGATGTGTTTGGCTACGTGCGAGCGTGCGTGCATACATGCGTATGTACGTACGTATGTACGTGC
>NW_026395098.1:0-1046 GCF_001194135.2 Octopus bimaculoides | reverse complement strand
AATGGGAGTGGAGGTGAAATTTCCGAGGTTTCCACCCCATTTACCAGACTCAAAAATTGGTTTTGTAGCATATTATGAGGTCACTGGAATTCATTCAACAGAAAAAAAAATGCTAATGATTCTGGGATATGGGGTGGGGTGGGGGCGGTTTCTCACCCAGCCCCCTTTTTTCTGAACACAAAAATAAGGAGTTTGTAGCATATTAGGAGGTCAGGGTACTTGATTCAAAGCAAAAAATTTGAGTTTTTCTTTTTTCTTAGTGAAAATCATGCGGGTGAAAGAATCAAATAATACCAAAAAATGTAGATATGTTGCAATGAAAACGCTTTGAACATCCTGAAAAACTTCATTGCCAAAACAAACGAGCGTAGAAACATTTTGGGACTGATTTGAAACATTACTCTTCCAATATTGGATTTATCTGATTTGATTGATACACAAGTATAAAATAATAATAATTATTGTTGTTGTTGTTATTATTATACCTCAAGCGGCAAGCTGGCAGAATCGTTAGCATGATGGGTAAAATGCTTAGCAGCATTTTGTCCACCATTACGATCATAATTCAAATTCCGCCAGGGTGACTTTGCCCTTCATCCTTTAGAAGTCGATAGAATAAGTACCAGCTGAACACTGGGGACTAATGCAATTTCATACGTCTCCTTGAAAAATTCATTTGTTTTGAAAAAAATTTTTGGATTCCTACGTTTTATATCTCGTATCTCGGTGATTACAAATATGCAAAAGAAATTTTTTTTAAATTTCACCCCCACCCATTTAAATTTTTGATTTTGTTTACTTTAAAGAGACCGTAGCAAATTGACAAACATATGCAAATCAAAATTAAATACAGACAAAAACATTAAAGTGAAAAGAATTTGCGTTTTACTTGTGTTTGCCTTAAATAATCGTAAATAATAATTTAATGTACATACACCATTTTATACACCATTTTATGAGAAACAAATATTAATGTTTAATAATTAATGTTATAAGGTTTAATAAGGGGCTCAAATTTCACCCCCTCCCCCAATTTTAAATTTTGA
>NW_026395097.1:0-283 GCF_001194135.2 Octopus bimaculoides | reverse complement strand
TGTTTCTTTGTTATCTGGTCATTTGTCTTTCCTTTTTTAAGACGATTTGAGTTAATGAAGATTCGGTTTCCTTATAACACAATTTTCGTTTTAAACTAGTTGCATTGTAATTGCTGACAGAGACACAGAATTTCCATATGCAACCAAAATATACTATCAAGTATAGAAAAGAGTATATAAGCCAATGCTATACCACATGTGTTAGCAGTGCTATTCAATCCCATTTTTGTTTTAACAACGTATATTCTTTTCTATTCTCGGCACAAGGCCCGAAATTTTGGGG
>NW_026395096.1:0-510 GCF_001194135.2 Octopus bimaculoides | reverse complement strand
GATAAATTGAATACTAATTTAATTAACATCAATTTAAAACCAGTGGCCTAACATATAAAAAATCTGATAATTCAGAAAAATTGTATTACATGCATATTCGCATGTAATATATATGTATATATATGTATATAAATTTAAAATAGGATAAAATCTTTATAAGAATTTATCAAGTAGTCAGCGTGAAAACTTAATAAGGGAAAAATTTATAATTATTCCCTTTAAATATATTTATTTACATTAAGGGCATTACTACACGTATATGCCTTATGCTATGAGGGAGTCTTAAAATCAAAACTACCATAATAAATACAGTGTACCGAACTGTGTATTTATTATTGTATTTTTGACTTCAAGAGTCTCTCATAGCATGCGGCATTTACATGCAGTAATATCCTTAATGTAAATATATATATATATATATATACATATATATATATAGAAGCTAAATTCCCCACCACCACCACCATTATTATGATTGACCGTTGACTGAACACTATTCAATTTTTTTTC
>NW_026395095.1:0-207 GCF_001194135.2 Octopus bimaculoides | reverse complement strand
TTTGTATGTGTTTATGTGAATGTGTTTGCATATGAGTTATATACATGCATGCAAGCTTATGTTTGTGTGTTTGTATGCATGTGGATGTCAATGTATTTTACATACATCTAAGTATATGTTTGTGTGTGTTTATATGAATGTGTTTGCATATGAATTATATATACATGTATGTTAATGTCTGTGTTTGTATGCATGTGTATGTATGTG
>NW_026395094.1:0-365 GCF_001194135.2 Octopus bimaculoides | reverse complement strand
CTATCTATCTATCTATCTATCTATCTATCTATCTATCTATCTGCTTACCTGCCCGTCTGTCTGTCTGTCTGTCCTTGAAAAGATACAATGATCACCTAAGTGGAGTCAGGTCTTTTTGAACCCTGAAGAAGTCCAGCCATAAAATAGTATGAATGTGGCAATATCCTTGACATTAGCCAACATGTCTTGGAGATTCCCATCTCCATATTGGTTTGACAGAAACATATATGTAGGTTTTTCTTACGTTTTGTTTCTTAACTTTTTTGAGCTTTCAACTTCTAATTTATTTGTTAATTTTTCTATTTAAAAAAAAAAGTCATCTTTCTACAACATGCAAATAAATCAGTAATTACATCCATTTATTC
>NW_026395093.1:0-605 GCF_001194135.2 Octopus bimaculoides | reverse complement strand
ATTAATTGGGAAGCCTCCCAACACTAATTCTGGTTAATTTAACATATTTTCGATTGTATGCATTAAAGATATTAAGGTTATATAGCACGTATTAATTATATTAATTTAATGTTAGCTTCTGTCAAGTGTTTTGTAATGAATCTCAAATGTATTATTTGGTTGAATGGATGTTTCATAAACTTGTTTACACGGTGTAAGTATAGTGTTTGTAGTTTCTGAGTTACTTTGGTTTAATACTGCAGTCAGCTATATCTATTATGGGCTCTGCATATTTAAAAAAGAAAATAGATGCACAACTGACATTACGCAATAGTTGGTTACTGATACACTATTGGCGTTTTCTTCAAATAGCATTTGCTTTATAATATATATTATATATGTGTGATACAGCTGTTACCTATATTATTTACATTATTTACAACTAACGGATATTTGTCCTCATCTTGTTTGTTGTTAACACAACGTTTCAGCTGATATACCCTCCAGGCTTCAGCAGGTGTCTTGGAGAAATTTCGAACTCGGGTTCTCATTCCTAGGCATTTTCGATGTTGTTGTTGGTGTTGTCATTATTATTATTATTATTATTATTATTATTATTATTATTA
>NW_026395092.1:0-1498 GCF_001194135.2 Octopus bimaculoides | reverse complement strand
CCCGGATATTCAGTAGGAATATGGGTGTGATATCTGTGCAGGGGTCCCTGATGTTAGCGGTGGCCATCCCTGATCTATCATCTTTGGTGGTCTTGGAGAATGGTTCGTGTGGTGTTGACTCTGTACCCTCTGTATCCACATTAACTGATGTACCATTTTCTGGGCCATGCTTAAAAAAGCTTGCTGTTCAGCTGCTGCAGTTCGTACAGCCTCTGAATACAGCCTTTTTTGGGAGCAGAAGGAATATATGGACTTCTCTCTTTGTGAATCCTGTTGGTTCTTGGTGGATTATGGGTATGCAAGTTTAAGCTTTTTGGTCTCCCTTTTCTGCGCTCCCGCTTATTTTGTTGTGAGTGGTTATCAACCTTGTTTAGCTGGTGGTATTTGGGATGGGCAAATTTGCAGTTTTGTCCCTTTTCCACGTGCCAACAGGTACCATTTAGGTAGAATTTACAGATAATCTGTTTCTTTTTCTTTGTATGACGTGCTTGGGCTTGAAGCCTGTTTGTGTTTGTGTTCACCGTCTCCTTGTCTGTTCTCCTGTCTCTGTCGTTTGGTGTGGTGCTGCGTTGCCTGCATTCACCATGGCCATTGCAGCCCTCAGCAGTGGCTACAGCACTGGTGGCATTTGCCTTGTTTCGGCGATCCGTTTGGTCCTCCTGAGGCTGAGCACAGTGTGTAGGGTCTTCATTGTCCTTTTTCGAGTCTGTGTCTCTCATAATGCCTTCTAGGAGGTCAAGGTGTGGTTTAATGAGTTCGTAGGAGCGAATGAGCTCCAGTTTCTTTCGATCAATTTGAGACATTCAACTGTGGAAATTATACCTATCCAAGGTTTCGGCTATTAGATCATTTGCTGGTGATCCGTTGGCCAGGTTCCATGCTGGTACAAGAAGGCGAATTTCCTCTAATTGCCAGTTTCGGCGCATCTTCTTCTTCTTGTTAGCTTCAATTTGGCGTTGTCTAAAGCTTCGTCTGCTGGTATCGATGGTGCACGGTATTTGAGAGAGAGGTTATCTTAAAGTATAGAGAAATAATAATAGAAAGAAAGAACAGAGAATAAAGAGGGGAGGGGGAATACGAAGTAGAGCGAATGTACAGGAATAGTGAGTGCGTACAGAGTACGAGATACATAGATAGATAGATAGAGAGAGAGAGAGAGAGAGAGAGAGAGAGAGAGAGAGAGAGAGAGAGAAAGTGAGTGAGAGAGAGAGAGAGGGTGAGGATGTGATAGGAATAGAGATGTATGAAAAAGAGAGAGAAGATAACTCAAGAGAGAAAACTTAAACTACAAAACAAGACAAAATGAAAATGAAAGTGAAAAGAAAAACGAAAAAGAAGGTTAGGGATATGGTTTAGAGTTTAGGGTATGGGTTAGTGTTAGACTTAGGGTTAGGATTAGGTTTAGGTATAGGTTTAGTGTTAGGGTTAGTGTTACGGGTAGGGTTAGAGTAAGGGTTAGGGTTAGGGGTAGGGTTAGGGTTAGGGTTAGGGTTAGGGT
>NW_026395091.1:0-322 GCF_001194135.2 Octopus bimaculoides | reverse complement strand
GAAAAAAGCCCGTCGTATATATATATGTGTGTGTGTGTGTGTGTGCGTGTGGTCCAGTGTCTGCACTTGTCTCCAACTACCGCTTGACGTCCCCGCAACATAGCGGTTCAGTAAAAGAGAGCCGATAGAATAAGTATCAGGTTTAAAACGATAAATACTGTGGTCGGTTCATTCGACTAGAACCTTCTCCAAGGCGGTGCTCCAGCATGGCCACAGTCTAAAAACTAAAACAAGTATAAGATAAAAGATAAAAGATTTTTTTACATACATGTGGTGGTGCTCCAGCATGACCGCAGCCACTTGGCTGAAATCCATAAATAAA
>NW_026395090.1:0-475 GCF_001194135.2 Octopus bimaculoides | reverse complement strand
ATGATTTACCACAGATATCACAATGATATGGCTTCTCACCTGTATGAACGATTTGGTGATTAGTTAAGTCACTACACAGATAGAATGATTTGTCACAGATATCACACTGATATGGTTTCTCTCCTGTATGAACGCGCTTGTGTTTAGTCAAGTTACTGTTTGCTGTGAATGATTTACCACAGATATCACAATGATATGGTTTCTCACCTGTATGAACACGTTGGTGATAAGTTAATTCACTACACCGAGAGAATGATTTGTCACATATATCACAATGATATGGTTTTCCCCCAGTATGAATGTATTTGTGTCTCGTCAAACTAGAATATTGAGAGAATGATTCACCACAGATATCACAATGATATGGTTTCTCTCCTGTATGAACGCGCTCGTGTTTAGTCAAATAACAGCTTACAGTGAATGAATTACCACAGATATTACATTGATATGGCCTCTCCCCTGTATGAATACGTTT
>NW_026395089.1:0-331 GCF_001194135.2 Octopus bimaculoides | reverse complement strand
ATATATATATTACGGGGATGTACTTGCATAGCAAATGACATGATATTAGATCGTGTGCTGAAACAAAAACAATTGTAGCGTGGAAGGTGTTTATAAACCATTTAAAAACAAACAAAAACCGTTAGATTGACTTCAACATATAAATTTATTTTGTGTCAAAATATTTTCGTCGCCTTCAAACCGCGACCTGTTCACTGACAAAGCTTCGTGCTGCACGAAGCTTGTAGTTTCGTAGCGACGAAAATAGTTTGACACAAATTAAATATAGAAGTGAATCTGATGTTTTTGCGTATTTTTAAATAGTCTATAAACACCTTCCATGCCGATATAT
>NW_026395088.1:0-268 GCF_001194135.2 Octopus bimaculoides | reverse complement strand
TCATCATCATCATCATCATCATCATCATCATCATCATCATCATCCCCTTCCTCCTCATCATCAGTATCTTTATATCCAACTTAACACGGATATCTTCAAGAGCGTATCTGAGTGGATCTCTCAAGACTTATAACACTCTACTCGATGTTCTAACAAGACATCCACGTTAAGTTGTGTATTTGTGTATAAAGATTGCCTTTTGTTACTAATGCTGTTTCCATCATCATCATCATCATCATCATCATCATCATCATCATCATTGTTGTCA
>NW_026395087.1:0-297 GCF_001194135.2 Octopus bimaculoides | reverse complement strand
TATATATAACTGTATGTATATTTATCTATCTACGTGGGGGTGCTGAAGGGTTCCTGCCTCTGGGTAAAAGAAAACATAGAAGCATCAGTTAATTATGATTTTTATACAACATATTTCCCTCACTGATTATTTACACGCTTGTTGCAGCTGTCCTTCAGATTTTCTAAGCCCTATAAAAGAACTCAGAATGTTGAGCCTCCAGCCAGGCCTTTCTCGACACCCTTAAAGCCAGGAACATTTTACCACTCCGCTCGTATCTATCTATCTATCTATCTATCTATCTATCTATCTATCTAT
>NW_026395086.1:0-281 GCF_001194135.2 Octopus bimaculoides | reverse complement strand
ATCATCATCATCATCATCATCATCATCATCATCATCATCATCATTATGTTGTTTTTTTTCTTCTTTCTTCAAATTTTCTGCATTTCTCGCCGAGTGCTTTCCGTACATCTAGGGCAGAGAAACTCATTGTATGCATTCCCAGTTTACACATGCAAATTCACAGGCAAAATATGTATTAAAAAAAACAAATTAATAAATACAAAAATTCATGAATGGATGTTGTTTTCGCAGCGACAATATTATTATTATTATTATTATTATTATTATTATTATTATTATTA
>NW_026395085.1:0-318 GCF_001194135.2 Octopus bimaculoides | reverse complement strand
ATATATATATATATATACATGTATATACGTACGCATGTATGTATATATATATTGCCCGAACACAAAACTATTTGCGAAGATCATGGGGCACTAAACCGTCTAGAAATCCAATAATCTAATGTGTGTGTTTGTGCAATCATATTTATATATACGCACGCCTTTGTAAACATCTATATGAATATATGCTTATATGTTTATGCGTGTTTATCCGTTCTTCCTTTCATAATACATACATATATACACGCTAACATACATGCACATGCTCACATCCAAGCATACACACACACACACACACACACACACACACACACACACACA
>NW_026395084.1:0-510 GCF_001194135.2 Octopus bimaculoides | reverse complement strand
ACTGTATTGTTTTGAGACAGATTTTAGGGATGGTAGAAAAAGGAGGAAGATAAGAAGAAAAGAAAAAATAGAGAATAATGAATAGAAAGTATAAAGAAAACAAAAAATGTCTTCCTGTTTTTTCTATTGCTTTTAGTTCTTTCATTTTATATTATTTGTCCTTTCTTTTTATAGACTTTGGGTCCCTTTTAGAATATATTCCTGTCATACATTCATTTATTTATTTATTTTTTGTAAGGTGTAGTTCTGCATGAGAGTATATTAGTATAATCTTTGTAAATGTGCAAAATCGAATTAGTAAAATCAATTTAGTAAAAATAACTATATATATCTCATATCAGACATATATACATATATATACACACATATATACATATATATACACACAAAACGTATTCCTTGTTTTTCTTTTTTCTCTTTCAAACATTTAACTTTGGGGAAAATTTTTTTATGAAGAGCTGTTCCATTGCCTTTCGGTATTGTGGATCGTCCCGTGTACATTTATAAAAG
>NW_026395083.1:0-252 GCF_001194135.2 Octopus bimaculoides | reverse complement strand
ATGACTTTCCATTTTTTGTCATATTTACTGATTAAATATACGAATTCTTTAGTCACCCACCGTTTATAATTAATTGTTTTCTATCGAAGTCTCTTTTCGAAAAACTATTTCTCAAAATATCGTTTATAACACACATTTCACTCATTTGGAAAAAAGTAACACACATGTAAGCATCTGCGTATATTGTAAGTAAATTTTTTTTAAAAAAAACGGAAAATGACGTTAGTCAAATTAAATATTTTTGTTTTCAGA
>NW_026395082.1:0-312 GCF_001194135.2 Octopus bimaculoides | reverse complement strand
AGTATTATTATAATTAGTATTATTATAATTAGTATTATTATTACTATTATTATTATTATCACTATTGTTACTGGCTGTGAATGGTCAAGTTTCACACTGCTCCACATAGTATATATCTTATTTCAAGAGTGTTGTGCATAAAAGAAATGTTTTGGAGACTTGTTTTGTCTCCAAGGGTTTTATATTTTTTGAAAGTCTACCCCTGTTACTTAAGGAAGAGATGAAATTTATCATTAGACTGTTTAAACAAACAGCTTTGATAAGCAGCCATTTGCAATAATTACATGTGTTTTAAGATGGCCGCTTGAATGG
>NW_026395080.1:0-201 GCF_001194135.2 Octopus bimaculoides | reverse complement strand
CGGGGGTGTGGGTATACTTCTTGAAGAGAAATGGGTGGTTAGGATAATCGAGGTAGTCAGAGTATGCGATAGAATACTTAAGATTAGATTAGCCCTTCACAAATGGGTTAGCAACCATTATCTTGGCCTATGTCCCTCAGCCTGGGCTACCCGATGGGCAGAAAGACCGATTTTATGACACCCTCTTGCAGACTACCTCAT
>NW_026395079.1:1263-1896 GCF_001194135.2 Octopus bimaculoides | reverse complement strand
ATGTATGTATCTATCTATCTATCTATCTATCTATCTACCTATCTATCTATATAAACGTAAATACATGCTAACACAAACACACACGTACGCGCACACGCGCATATTCACACATTACCTCTATTCATGTGTTTGCGATAAGTATATGCATGTATAGATGTGTGAGTGTATTAGTACGTTAATATTTGAAAAGCTCGTCTGAGATTAAATATCATATTGCTACTTTAATTAGTATCTGTGCATTGGAGAAAATCTTGTTGTTGTTGTTGTTGCTCTTCTTCTTCTTTCTTCTTCTTTGTTTCTTCTTTGTTGCTTCTTTCTTCTTCTTAGGCTGATATATTTTCACCAGGTGTTTAAAGTTTCCCATCGCTGCCAATAAAAGTTATTACCACCTCAGCTAATCAGGATATGCAATTAGAGAAGCTAAAATCAATCCAAACTAATTTAGCTCAGGTTGTAACAGTGTGGGATTATTCGTGAGGCTTTGCTCATGAGTGTTGTCATGTTGTTTGTTTTGTTTGTTATTTTCTCTTTTAGATTTTGCTTTTTATTTTTCATATGTTTTTCTGATTTAGTATGTCATTGTTGGATTATGTATATATATATATATATATATATATATATATATATATATAT
>NW_026395079.1:0-326 GCF_001194135.2 Octopus bimaculoides | reverse complement strand
ATATATATATAAATAAGCGGTCTCTTACAGGTAAGATATTGTGCATCTAATTGGGTTGCATCAACTAGTGCAGGCTGTGTCACCTCAGGTGTTTGCTATAAAAAGATATCCTACGGCATATACTGAATACCTCCCGGCATGTTGTACTCTTTCGTGGTATGGTGGTAACCACATACTAAGAGAAAGTACAACATACCTGTAGGAACTCAGAATATGTAGTAGGCTATCTTTTATACCACCCACCAAAGGTGCAATAGACTGCACTGACCGATGCAACTCATCTCGGTGCACAATATCCTACCCGTAAGGGGGGGGGGCAGCTGTAG
>NW_026395078.1:0-206 GCF_001194135.2 Octopus bimaculoides | reverse complement strand
CAAATATTTCTGTTTAGTCTCTGAAATTGTTCAATATTAACACCGACCACAGTCATCTCACAAGTTCCAGTGGTCAATGAAATGATATCGAATCTGCTGTTTTGTTTTGTGAAAGAATAGAGACCACACAGGAATGGATTCAAACCATGCATTGAATGAAAAGTAAATATCATTAAGGGCTTCCCTTTATGATTTCTAGTAGGATG
>NW_026395077.1:0-324 GCF_001194135.2 Octopus bimaculoides | reverse complement strand
TGGTGGTGGTGGTTCGCTTCGATGGAAAAAGGTTCAGCAACAGACGATCTTTGGAAGACGATCATCATCCCTATGGCTACCTGTGTACAGGGAGAAGGGTGAAGACTTCCAATGGTATCCCAATCTGTCCCGGTCCCTCTTTTCCTATTGTCACGGGTCATAGGAGTAAAGCTAAATCAATTTTTAAAAATATCCTTGCATTTCCTCTTTTTCTTGTACAAGTTTGTTCAGCTTCTACAGTTTGTCTCACTTTCTAACTTCTTGTACTGCATCCAAGTTCTTTAGAATTTGGTTCTTCGGCATTGTTTTCCTGCCATGTACTCC
>NW_026395076.1:0-301 GCF_001194135.2 Octopus bimaculoides | reverse complement strand
TTTTTTTTTTTTTTTTTTTTCAGTCATTTGACTGCGGTCATGCTGGAGAGTACCGCCTCGGATGGTTTTAGCCGTACAAATCGACACGAGGACTTATTCTGTCGGCGTGTTTTACTGAACCGGTATGT
This sequence comes from Octopus bimaculoides, assembly GCF_001194135.2. Taxonomy (NCBI): domain Eukaryota; kingdom Metazoa; phylum Mollusca; class Cephalopoda; order Octopoda; family Octopodidae; genus Octopus; species Octopus bimaculoides. The sequence goes on along the minus strand of NW_026395076.1, from coordinate 173 downwards.
TACAAGGACGTAAACACATCAACAGCAGTTGTCAAGCGGTAATAGGATAGGGGGTGGTGCAGACAAACACTTACATAGACGACGGGCTTCTTCCAATATCCGTCTACCACGTGGTTGGGAAGCAAGTTTCTTACCAGACAACCACACCTGCGTCTATATATATATATATATAT
>NW_026395075.1:0-219 GCF_001194135.2 Octopus bimaculoides | reverse complement strand
ATGTATAATATATATACACATACGTATCCACATGAATGTTTCTGTGTGTGCGTGTGTGTTGTAAGAACTTTGCTTCCCAGCCACATGCTTCCCGGGTTCAGTCCCGTTGCGTGACACCTTGGGCAAATATCTTCTACTATAACGTCGGTCCGAACCAAGCCTTCTCAGTGGATGTAGTAGTAGGAAACTAAAAAGAAACCGTCATGTAATATATATATA
>NW_026395074.1:0-545 GCF_001194135.2 Octopus bimaculoides | reverse complement strand
GGGACTGGACCTGGAACCATGTGGTTGGTAAGCAAGCTACTTACCACACACCCACTCCATATATATATGTTTGTACATATATTTTTATATATTTATACACACTCATTCACACATACACCCACACACATGAGGAGGTTTTGAAATGTTCCTGGTTTCAAGGGTATTGCAAAAGGCCTGCCTACCAAGTGGTTTTACAGGGCTTAGAAAAACTGAAAGGCTTCTATGATATGTGTGTGAATCTGAGAGGAGAATATTCGTTGTTTTTTTATTTGTTTCAGTCATTTGACTGTGGCCATGCTGGACCACCACCTTTAGTCAAACAAATCGATCCGGGACTTATTCTTTGTAAGCCTAGCACTTATCCTCTCAGTCACTTTTGCTGAATAGCTAATTTACGGGGATGTAAACACACCAATATCAGTTGTCAAGCGATGGTGGTGGGGGACAAACACAGACACACAAACACCTTTTTGTATATATGCTATCAGTTAATGGTTTATAGCCGTTATCTCAACATGTATTTCTAATCGGTATGTCTTTACTAC
>NW_026395073.1:0-476 GCF_001194135.2 Octopus bimaculoides | reverse complement strand
GTATATTCATATATGATATATGTATATTCATATGATATATGTATTTTCATATCATATATACACATGTAAATCCATTCATATATAACCATTCGCACACAAACACACACACACGCACACAAGTTGTCATTAATATAGCAATTATACTTTTTACTTTTAATTTTATTTTACCTTATTTTCACAGTTTAAATTGAGTGTTCACCCTAATTCCAGTTTATGTTTTGGGTTAATTTAGTGCAAACAGACCATGAAATAATTGGAACTGACTCGAATAATTTGTGGAATAAAGTTTCCGAAAGGCTGTCATGCATCTCGCATATGTTTTCCTCGCATGAAGCTTTAATCTCGTTGGAACAAGCGATAAAGCGCCAGAATTATTACATTACTCGTTCCGATTTGATACTTGAAGTGTCTCTGTTTGGGTTTAGATGCAGTTAATTTTACATTTGCTGGTCCGTTAATTGGAGTTTAGCTGTGTG
>NW_026395072.1:0-234 GCF_001194135.2 Octopus bimaculoides | reverse complement strand
TATATATAGTAAATCCCAAAATTTTCCTTCATCTTACTCGTATTCTTCGTTTGATTTAGTATCATATCGTCATCATACTACGGTATCAACCGTATATGTATGTTTGCTTGTGTGCTTGTGTTTAAGGGTTGCATGTGTTTGTAAGTGTTGCGTGTGTGCTTGTGTGTATGTATGTGTGTGTTTACATACAAAAATATATACGAAAGTGTATTCATGTGTGTATGCATATATGTA
>NW_026395071.1:0-574 GCF_001194135.2 Octopus bimaculoides | reverse complement strand
TACATACATACATACATACATACATACATACACACATACACATATATATAGTTAGATATTATTGTCTTTCTTTCTGACCAAACATCGTTTTCAATTTCTCATTTCCAACCTCGATATCATTCCCAATTTAAACTATTTGAGCTTCTCTCAATGCCTTTTCCATTTCTTCCACATAATCTCTCACTTCCTCTCTTTCTCTTTCTGCCTCTCTATATCTGTCTGTTTATCTGTCACTCTCTCCTCTCTATCTGTGTATCTGTTTCGCCCACTCACTCTTTCACGCTTTCTCTCTCTCTCTGGTTCGATCTTTAAACAAGTATCGAATGAAACTTTATAGCATTAAATTGTTTGGTTCTAAATTCTCTCTCTATTTTTTTATGCACGTTTACCTGTTTTTTTTATTTTTTAATATTTTCTTTTTTTTCTACATTTCTTCATAATCTCATTTTCTTTTCGAGAAAACTGAAGAATTATATTTATTTATTTTTTCTTTTCGTAATGCGTGATGTGGGTGTTGGTGTTGGTGACAGTAAAAGACTGCTAATGCCAAACACTACATTCATTGATACATATA
>NW_026395070.1:0-318 GCF_001194135.2 Octopus bimaculoides | reverse complement strand
GTGTGTGTGTGTGTGTGTTGTGTGTGTGTTGTGTGTGTTGTGTGTGTGCTGTGTGTGTTGAATACTGTTTGCATGTGCGTATATGTGTGAGTGTTCTGTTAGCTGTATGTTGTATGTACGTGTTGTGAGTGTGTGTGTGTGTGTGTGTTGTATTATGTGTGTGCATATGTGTATGTGTATTTGTTATACACACACACACACACACACACATATATATACATAAGCTTTTTAGTGGACGATATCTGTGTTGTATGTGTCTATATATGTGTGTATAACTGTACTATGTGTGTGTACATACCTGAATGCATATGTGTGTGT
>NW_026395069.1:0-660 GCF_001194135.2 Octopus bimaculoides | reverse complement strand
GCATTATTATCATTATTATTATTATTATTATTTTCCACGGAAATATATTAGCAATTGTGAAGTGGAGAGTTAGTGACCTTGTTTTTGAAGGTTCGTCAAAACCTCTTAGACCAGCTAATAGTACAGAAATTAGAAATATTCTCGCGGAACGGTGAATAGTTTACGAGGTGACACAAGGGTTTTTTTTCTTTCCTTTTATATCAAACCGCTTACCAAATAAGTGCAATTACGCATGCTCAGTAATGTGTGGTTGAATCAGCTGTTTAATCAATACTAATTTTATAAGTTTTATAATTTGTGTTTTTCCACTAGGAATTGTTCCGTCATTATTCTTAGAATTCCTGAGAATAACATAATCACCATCATCATCATCATCAAACAGCAACCCTAGACCTTACTGTCTCGTGTCTTACGATTCATGGTGGTCACTCAGTTTCCATAAATGACCGAAATCGCGATATTGCTCCTGACTGGGACGCCAGTCCGTTCTAGGGTTACTTACTTACAGGTGAATGCACTGGAGCAACGTGAAATGAAATATCTTGCTCAAGAACCCAATGCTCCACCTGGCCCGAGAAATGAAGCCACAATCGCAAGATCGTGAGTGCCATGCATCTTCATTACACACACACACACACACACACACACACACACACACAC
>NW_026395067.1:0-300 GCF_001194135.2 Octopus bimaculoides | reverse complement strand
TGTATGTATGCATGTGTGTATGTATGTATGCATGTGTGTATGTATGTATGAGTGTGTCTGTGTATGTGTGTGTATGGGTTTTGTGACTATGTACTGTGTCTGTATGTATGGACATGTATGTCCATATGTGTGTATGTGTCTCCATATGTGTCCTTGTCATGTGTTTCAATTTTCATTAGTGTATGAGTGTGTGTGTATGTATGCTTGTCTGTTCACATTACCCTTGTACCTATCTATCTGTATGTCTATTTGTTTACATTCATATCCATTTGCCTACATACATGTGCATATACATATACG
>NW_026395066.1:0-235 GCF_001194135.2 Octopus bimaculoides | reverse complement strand
CTTGGGCCGACCAAAGCCTTGTGAGTGGATTTGGTAGACGGAAAACTGAAGGACGCCCGTCTAATATATGTATATATATTTGTGTGTGTATATGATTGTGTGTCTGTGTTTGTGCCCCCCAAGATCGCTTGACAACTAATGCTGGTGTGTTTACGTCCCGTAACTTAGCGGTTCGGCAAAAGTGATGATAAAATAAGTTCTAGGCTTCCAAAGAATAAGTCCTGGGGTCGATTTG
>NW_026395065.1:0-216 GCF_001194135.2 Octopus bimaculoides | reverse complement strand
TGTTACCTTAGTTCACTGGTAGTGAACAGCTAACACTGTAGTACATCTCCGGCTTTAGAAGCTGTGAAAAGACAATAAATAATAATAATAATAATAATAATAATAATAATAATAATAATAATAATAATAAAAAATCTATCAACAAAAAAAATACAGATGAATACCTATCTGCTAGCCTTAAAAAACTATGCTACGAGCAATGTTTACATGCTGAGA
>NW_026395064.1:0-318 GCF_001194135.2 Octopus bimaculoides | reverse complement strand
AACAAGATCTAAACAGTAATTGTGTTGCTTCCCTGCAGCGGCAGTCTGTATGTGTATTGTGTTGTTAAATAAGAAAGAAAGATGTCAAGATTTTCTAGAAGTATTGTCTGGTTGAGCGGAGAATTTTTCATTGAGAAAGGAGGATGATCTGATGTAATACAATTCTCATTGAATTTGTTTCTGGTTTATGGGATTTCCTGTTATAGAACAATTGTTGTTAAAAACGACATGAAGATGACATATTTTTAAAAACCTCCATTTTGATTCAGTCGGTCGTCAACGGATTTGTTCAGTATTTAGAGGCAAATATAGAATATA
>NW_026395063.1:1294-2128 GCF_001194135.2 Octopus bimaculoides | reverse complement strand
ATGCGGTACAGGTAGGACCTAACCTTAAATCTAACCCTGACCCTAAAACTCTAACCCTAACCCTAATCAGCCCTGTTTTGTTTTTCTTAACGTTTTTGTGATGTTTTGTTCTTTTTCTTCTCTTGTTTTTCTTCTTCTTCCTCTTTCATTTGAAATATATAGGCATAACTACAGTGTTGTAGCCCCCCCTCCACCTCCCGACTTTGGATTTCTACATGCTCGGAATGTACGATGGCGGGGTTACAACCCTGAAGTTCTGCCCACATTGACGAACATGAGTTATATTTTAGTGAATAATTGTGTTTACTTGCACGTGTATGCGTTTGAGAGAGGAAGAGGTAGAGATAGGGGGTAGAAAGGGATCGACGTAGGAAGGCTTCTCTTCACAGCCTATTACTTCATTAAAAATTTAAGGATGCACTTCCAAATATGGATGAATTGTCCCCTACCCCTTTCCATTTGTGCCCCACCCCCATTTTCTGCGATCATGCCTTATCCCCTACTAGAATAGGACGTTCTTGTTTGATATTTTGTTCGTTGTTTGCACATATTTTGTATTATAGGGGGCAAATTGCCAAAGGTAAGTAGTTTTTTCTTATTTCATTGAGGGTTTCATTGTTAGGATTGGGGTTTCAAACTTTAGACCATATTAGGGGTTTGCTTGGGGATTTGTGAACAGTTTCTAGGGAGATTATTTAGGTAAGAGATCAAAGTTTGGACTAGGGGTTAGGCTTTGCGGTGATGAGGAGGGCAGAGATTAAACAGGATCAGTATTCAAGATGAAGGGGTTTGGCTACACCAGGCTCCAGTCTGATGTGGCAGAGTTTCTACAGC
>NW_026395063.1:0-953 GCF_001194135.2 Octopus bimaculoides | reverse complement strand
AACTTTAGACCATATTAGGGGTTTGCTTGGGGATTTGTGAACAGTTTCTAGGGAGATTATTTAGGTAAGAGATCAAAGTTTGGACTAGGGGTTAGGCTTTGCGGTGATGAGGAGGGCAGAGATTAAACAGGATCAGTATTCAAGATGAAGGGGTTTATTGTGAGTGTTTATCAAGGTCTAATGTTGGGTTTGTGGGGGCACAATGGCCCAGTGGTTAGGGCAGTGGACTCAAGGTTTTCGATTCCCAGACCGAAGCGTTTAGAGTGTTTATCGAGCGAAAACCCCTAAAGTTCCACGAGGCTCCGGCAGGGGTTGGTGGCGAACCCTGCTGTATTCTTTCACCACAACTTTCTCCCTGTTTCTGGCACTTTGGGAAACTGTCTTCTACTATAGCCTCGGGCCGACCAAGAGCCATGTGAGTGGATTTGGCAGACGGAAACTGAAAGAAGCCCATCGTATATATATATATATATATATACTGACGACTGGTGAACCAGATGGCTACACCAGGCTCCAGTCTGATGTGGCAGAGTTTCTACAGCTGGATGCCCTTCCTAACGCCAACCACTCAGAGAGTGTAGTGGGTGCTTTTACGTGTCACCTGCACGAAGGCCAGTCAGGCGGTACTGGCAACGGCCTCACTCAAACTGGTGTAGGGTTTCTTATTAGGATTGATTGGGGTTCAGAATTTAGACCCTATTAGAGTTAGCTTGGGGATTCGTGAAAAGTTTTTAGAGAGATTAGTTAGGTAAGAGATCAAAGTTTGAACTAGGGGTTAGGTTTTGCGGTGATGGGGAGGGCAGAGATTAAACAGGATCAGTATTCAAGATGAAGGGGTTTATTGTGAGTGTTTATCAAGGTTTAATATTGGGTTTGTGGGGGCACAATGGCCCAGTGGTTTGGGCAGTGGACTCGTGGTCATAGGATCGCGGTTTTCGATTCCCAGACCGGGG
>NW_026395062.1:0-450 GCF_001194135.2 Octopus bimaculoides | reverse complement strand
TAACTATATAGGACAGACAAGTACGGCACTTAGATGAAGAACCACACTACCTTAGGAACAAATCCGTTTCCCAAAATATAGTCAGATACCTTTGAGTGAACACATAGAGAGATGTGCAGGAAACCTCCAACCAAATTTCACAGTTTTCCCCATTTACCAGTGCAAAAAAACAATTTCTGTACAAGAACGTTTAAATAAAAAAAATCATTTATCGCGAAAATATAGAACGCGTCTAAATATGAACGTATAACAAACTTTGGTTTCAGTATATATTAAGATTCATGATCATATATCCATCACTGTACATATTTCATCTCACTACTTTATCTTGTGAGTTTTTGTGTTTCTTTATCTCACTCCAAAAATGAGCAATTACCTCCTCTGTCCCGAATAATAACGATCACCAGTTACCTCCCCTAAGATTTTTCTACTTGATTCATTCACAAATTT
>NW_026395061.1:193-475 GCF_001194135.2 Octopus bimaculoides | reverse complement strand
CGCCAGCTTAATTTAATTCGTCCTTAGTCCAAAGACACCTGTTGTTATGTTCTGTTGTTTGTATTTGCGTACCATTTCTCCGTTTATTTCGTCCTTCCTTTCGTATACATTCGCTTGTTTTCTTCCAAGGAATCTAGTGCTCTTAGCTTAGATTTTCTTGGGGCCGGCCAGATTGGAGCAATCACGAGAGTAACCGGCCGAAACTGCAAAGACGATCTGGTACTCGACTGAAGATTAAAAGCTCCGAATGACCCGTCCTTGTTTTTTCTTGTCTTTTTTTTT
>NW_026395061.1:0-183 GCF_001194135.2 Octopus bimaculoides | reverse complement strand
CTGAAGATTAAAAGCTCCGAATGACCCGTCCTTGTTTTTTCTTGTCTTTTTTTTTTTGTATCGTCTAACTGCCCGGATGTTTTGATGTCGCCTGTTACGTTCTTGTTCCCTGTTTTATTTTGTTTATATGCATCTCTTCAAAACGCCAGTGTTAGAATGGTGGCAGCTGATGAAGGAAATGTT
>NW_026395060.1:0-220 GCF_001194135.2 Octopus bimaculoides | reverse complement strand
CGAAACCGCTAAGTTACGGGAATGTAAACACAGCAACATCAGTTGTCAAGTAATGATGGAGGTACAAACACAAGACACAGAAACACACATATACAAATATACATATATATACGACAGTCTACTTTCAGTTTCCGAGTAAGAAATCCACTCAAGATTTTGGTCAGCATATTGCTGACCACTACATTTATATTTTTTTCTCCTTGCTTCTCTCCTTATTTCT
>NW_026395059.1:452-639 GCF_001194135.2 Octopus bimaculoides | reverse complement strand
ATGCATCATTGACTGTGTGGTAAGAAGCTTGCTTTCCAACCAGATGGTTTCCGGTTCAGTCCCACAGCGGGGCACCTTGAGTAAGTGTCATCTACTGTAACCTCCGGCCGACCAAGGACTTGTGTATTTGGTAGACGGAAACTGAAAGAAGCCCGTCGTATACATATATATATATATACATATATAT
>NW_026395058.1:0-200 GCF_001194135.2 Octopus bimaculoides | reverse complement strand
TATTCTATGTACGTTTATATACATGAATATATGTATATAACTACAAACGCACACACACGCACATACACACACATACATATATATTTATGTAGCTGTATGAGATGTATGTATAAGTATGTATATATGTGTGTGTGTATCTATATATATGTTTATATATATATATATGTATATATGTATGTATATATATGTATATGCATATA
>NW_026395057.1:0-275 GCF_001194135.2 Octopus bimaculoides | reverse complement strand
CTACATTGGTTCTGCTGATCCTTGGTCAGCATATCTTTATTTGGTCGGTCTTCGTTCTAGCTATGATCAAACAGCCGCACTCTAGTTGTAGTCATTTATTTCATCTTGCTTTGTTCTTTTTTATATTCAACTATTTTTTCTTCTTTCAGTATTTTTATTCTATGTTATGTTATGTTGCTAAAGCTAATTAATTTTGTTTTCTTGGCAGATCCTGTTGTGTTTTTGTTAATATGTGTATTGTTGGCAAGAGAAAAAAGTAAAAAATCATTATTGGA
>NW_026395056.1:0-279 GCF_001194135.2 Octopus bimaculoides | reverse complement strand
ATGTATGAATATATGTATGTAAGTGTGAGTGTGAATGTATGTATGTATATATGTATGCATGCATGTATGTAATGTATGCATGTATGTTTGTAATGCATGCAAGTATGTATGTGTGTGTGTGTGTGTGTGTATGTTTGCATGCATGTTTGCATGCATGTATGTATGTATGTATGTATGTATGTATGTAATGTATATATGCTTACCAGCCACATAGTTCTGGGTTTAATCTCACTGCATGGCACCTTGGGCAAGTGTCTTCTACTATAGCCTCGGGTCAAC
>NW_026395055.1:132-317 GCF_001194135.2 Octopus bimaculoides | reverse complement strand
CATGAGCCAGTCCAGGGGCACCGGCAACGATCCCGCTCGAAAGATTTCATTGTGTGTGTATATATATATTATATATATACACAGATAAATTCCTCTATTTACATAATATCGAGGTCACATTCATTCTTTTGTTGTCATACTATTACTATTACTATATATATATATATATATATATATATATATAT
>NW_026395055.1:0-122 GCF_001194135.2 Octopus bimaculoides | reverse complement strand
ATATATATATATATATATATATATACATACACACACAATATATATATATACACACACACACATATATGCTCACACTCATCATCATCGTTTAACGTCCGCTTTCCATGCTAGCATGGGTTGGA
>NW_026395054.1:0-253 GCF_001194135.2 Octopus bimaculoides | reverse complement strand
TGTCTTTTAAATATATATAATCATGGATCTATCCCTTAAAACAACATTTACACACACACAGAGGCAGATATAGACATCTATTTACATATACTGATTGGTACATTTCGTATCAAGATTGAATGTTTTCCAACAGTGATAGATGCTTTCTGCAGATACAACATGCATCACAAGTATCAGAAATTAGAGATTGTCATGTTTACCTGTGTGGTTTAGATGAATAGATTTGAAACTGTATGGATAAAAAAGAGTAGTA
>NW_026395053.1:13162-13450 GCF_001194135.2 Octopus bimaculoides | reverse complement strand
CATACATACATACATACATACATACATACATACGTACATGCATACATATATGAAACGAAAATGAGTTGTGCGTTATATCTTAGAATGGCTACTGGTGCGTATTTAAATAACAAAGTCAAATAAAGTTATATTTTAAATAACATACAAAATAAATTCTTAATTTATTAAAATTATGTTCGCTTCCAAAAAAAAAGTATTCGAATCGTTTAGTAGTAAATTTTTACCTGCTTCTAATATGAAAGGAAAATATTATCAAGAGCCAAAAATTCTAAAAAAAAAAAAAAAAAA